>NW_024532929.1:0-74541 GCF_016097555.1 Gigantopelta aegis | reverse complement strand
TTAGATTGTTATAATATTCAGATATTTCTCAACTGTTTCAATAATTATTGTCAGGATTTCTAATTTGAAAAATTACAATTTTTAGTAGATTAATGGGAACACTACTTCATAGAATATTTTGGATACAACAACTTTTATTGGAAATATAGTCATTTTGCAAAATCTTAATTATCATTTCCAAATATTCAACTGGAAACTTTATTTATGAGCAGTAGTATTATGATTTTGTGAATGCATACATAAAGTAGCACAGTAATAAGACTTTGAATATCTAGAGGGGTAGGAATGAAGTTAAGTTGGGGCTGACCTTATATTTACCGTTGCGTTATATTATTAAACATCAAAAATGACAACAAAAAGGAAACAATATCTTTAGACTATTCTAATAAGTTTATGTTATCATACTCTATCCTTATGTTATGTAACAGCATGACATGGTTTAGTTTGTTCTTGGGTCCATAATACTTCGTACGTAATTTTTTAGCTGGTGTAAGTTGAAAAAGTGCGTTCTGTTCTATTAATACTTTTGTTATAAACAATTAATTTTGGAGAAGGCAACATAAACACACAGTAATGTGGTGATTGTCAATGATTGTTAATGTACACAAATTAACACATAATCACTTCAGTCCAGAGGTTATTGTGTACATAGTCTTGAGTGCAAATCATGGGGCTTAGCCCCCCCCCCCCCCCCCCCCCTTTCCTACCCCCTATGGATATATCTATTATTACTGGTATTTTATTTTTATATAAACAATTTTATGTTTCAAAGCGTAATTGGGCACTGCATCCCTTAATTCAGTTTGAATAATTAAAATTCACTTTTATATTCACTAATTTCAAGGAAACAAGTTAACAATTTTTTTATTATTAATTATTAACTTAAGTCTTTAATATTAATATTTCAATAATTGCTTTGATATTTTGATTATTCATTGATAAATCTCCAACCACTTCTTAGTGATCTTTTCCTCTTTCTTGAACTTTATAAGACCTCATTGTACTCAACAATGTGAACTTATTTTAAATATTAATAGGTTTCTAAAACTCCTTTAAATAATTATGTCATTCATAAGTCTTGTTCTAAATATTCTGATACTTTTCTAAAATGTGTTTAATGTTAAAATATTTCGATTATTGTCACATTTTAACTGAAAGTTACTATTTTTATATTGATATCGCTGTTCATAGAATATTCTTGGGCACAACAATTCCTATAGCAGTAAAGTCATTCTGCAAGATTCTTTACTGTATCTATTATGCTGTATTTCCTGTCTTACATGCAAATTTTTTTGTTACATCGTTTTGTTCAGTTTGGTATATTACATTTGAATTCGTTTTGTGAAATATTCGAAATTTTTTTTTTCAGCTTTTTTTGATGCAATCATGTGAAGATACTTGTTCTAATAATTGATTCATGCTTTAAAAAACTTTTTAAACACCTACTACTTTGCAGAAATGTAGTTTGATTCCTTAATATCTGCAATGCTTTGGAGACGTCTCAAATAAAATATTAAAGAAGCTTAGAGGGCTGAAACTTTTGAAAATTAAACATGAAGTCAATTACTAACAATTATACCGGATGGATTTATTTCTACAAAAAATATTTGGACATTTTTACAAAGCTATAAACCTTGCTTACTTTAATCACTATTATTATTATATGTTATACAAATCTACAAAGAAATCCATCTGTAAAAGTACTAACTACTGATTATTTTCGTTCTTGAACTTGTCAGCAGAACTTGTCAGAAGAATGGGAGACTGTGACAATGGAGAGAGAACAATGGGCACAACTTTGTGATCATATAGAACTATTAACAAAACTAACTTTAGTTACTGGAAGTCAAATCCTTACAAGCAATACCACCTGTTACTCTTCACTACAATTGATGTAGACGAATGGACTGAAAGAAGTCATTAGATGTTAGTGAACTGAAAATAAAATGTTTCTTTGAAGGTAAGCACAACAGCAAACAATTTGAAATCTATGCTACAACTTTAATGAATAAATGCTGATTTAAAACTGTAATGTGGTACTGACAAACTATTATTTGAGTATATTATTCACAATAGCTTTTGCTCAAGTTCTTGGTGTTTAAGTACAAATATTTGTTTCTTTAGATGAGAGGCAAGAAGTATGTGAACAGCATTAGAAAGTTCTGGACCAGCTCTTCTTGGTAATTGTATAGTAAAAGTCTAGTCTCTTCGTAAAATACCTGCAAAAATTATTGCTGGCTTGGGAAAATCTACAAGTGGAGAATTCAGAATATCATACATCGCTTACAAGCTCTTGTACATGTTCTACCTACATATAGTTTGTCCTCCACAAATTTGTTATGTATTGTGCATTTCAAGCAGCTTTTCAATGGAGTGAAGATAAGGTATACTGTACCAATATCTATGTAGTATAATGTCCCATCTCATGGTATTCGTTGTCCTTATAGGATCCCAAACTCCTTACATTAGCTATTGTATATATCATTATATACAGCCTGTTAAAGAAATCAAAGGTCTATGGTACTTCATATACTTATTAGTGGGTTAATTTATTAATTGTATTAATTATTGTATATAACATCCTGTTTCTATTCCAGGAATATGTGGTTTTCTATGGAACACATTATTTGAAAAGGAATTACTTCAACTATTTGAAGATATGAAGAAAGTACATCATTATATAATAGTATAATTTTATTAACCTTTGTATGTTGTAGAAAGCTATCAATCGAGATCCATTTACGTCAGACTTATTATGGACCCGTAGAAGTTCTTATAACTGTTTAGATCAACTGTCCTTAATACCAGATTGACCACACAAGACCCCGTACTGGAAGATATAATACAAAAAAACTAAATAGTAAGATTAATATTTCAATATTGTACATACTACATATATATTCCAATGTAGTCCTACAGGTTACACAGTTTCTTCCAGCTATTGTGAGTCTGTTTCCATACTGGAACCTGTCTTCTCAAGACAAGTCTTAAACTTCTACTACAAAGCTGAAGTGATGTCTTGAATGTTCTTCTCCTGTGAATGTATTCACTTATTATGCTCCTATTGTACGGCATGGTGGAAGAAAGGATTATATTTGTCTAAAAGTGCAGAAGAACAAATTGGAAGAGCAATAATTCAAAAAATGAACAAAAGTTATGGCAACTCTACATTTTAGTCAACCTAAGTTATTGCCTTTTTCTCTAGTTGTTAATGGAGCTGTGATAGTTCTATTAGACAATATGTCACCTCTATCAATTCTAATGCTGTGTTTGCTGCAGTAGCTCAATCACAATAATCAGGAGAGTCGGTAGTGAACTAAACCAGTTTATGAATATAGTGTTCTGTTAGCTTCATTATGGGGACTGCCTGTTGATGAGGTATACACTCATTGGGGTAGAGTCTAACTTGCTTGCTGCTGGTTCTACTGATAAAGGGACAAGAGTAAATGAAAATCTACTGATATATTTTGACATTATGTGCAATGTAATTAATAAGCCAATTTAAAATTCTATAAATTAATATTGGTTACAATAGAGAAAAATTTTGCTATATAGATGTAAATTTCTTTGTTAATACTTCTTCTATGTAGATATTCCAATGTATTCATGATAAGAGTCTAGCTAGTAATGCTCTGTTATCTGTTGGGGTCATCTCTCATTACAACTGTGAACAGTAAAGACAAGACAGTACAAAGTATCGTGTTAGCACAGACCACACCCTAGTTTATTAGAATGGATGAGAAAACAAGTAAGACCAAATCTTTATTCTATCAGTACAAACAATCACCAATGTTATTGTATATCTATTCAAATGATGCTTAATATACTATTTTCCAGGACAGCATGTTTGTTTATTGTAGTTATTAACTTAAGTCTTTAATATTTCAAAATTTCTCTGACTATTTTATCATTCACAGAAATCTTTACCAATGTCACTTCACTGATAAAATCCACCCACGTTCTCAGTGGTCTTTTCCACTTTCTTGAACTCCTAAGACCTCTTGTACATCAACAATGTGAACTTATTTTAAATATTAATAAGTTTCTTAAACTCGTCTGAATAGTTATGTCATTTGATTAAACTTGTTATAAATATTCAGATATTTTTTCTCAATGTTTCAGTAATTACTGTCAGATTTTCTAATTGAAATTTACATATTTAGTAGATTAATAAACACTCTTCATAGAATATTTTGGACACAACTTTTATTGAAAGTGAAGTTATTCTCCTAGTCTCTTGAATAGTCATTTACAACTATTCAACTGGAACTTCATTTGTGAGCAGTAGTATCTAATTTTAATTTGTGAATGCCATACATGAAGTTGTACAGCATGAATTCTTCATATATCCATTGTACTGGTATTTTCTTTTAATATGCAAATTTTATGTTCAAAGCATATTGGGCATTATATCTCTTTCATTCAATTTGTATGGCATTTAATTTCACTTTTAGAAGTCTTGTTTTCGAGCTCATTAACAGTGAAAGTAGTGAATTTTCACATACAATTAACGGAGAAAGTTAGGCAAAATATTTAACCCTTTTCACCTGTGCTGGCACGCTTGCGTAAATCTCTCATGCGCACTTATTATTAAACAGCGTATTAACGCGAATAGGTAAGAAATAAAGAATAATGGAAACCATTCATTGTGCAATTTCGAGTCATTTTTTCCTTCTGTGATGCCCAATACGGCAAACATTGCTATGTGGGCAGTATGATTCAATATCTTCCTGAATTATCCTGTATTCAGGTCAATGTTAGAAACAATAAATGGATATGTAAACAATTTTAGGAAGTTTGGTAAAAACAATATATATTATGATAACCACATCAGTACAATAATTTTGATTTTGTGATCACATACATAAAGTTTTTAATAAACAAATTGAAATACTAAAATATTAATAATGTGTTGATATTTGGTTACAATAGAGCAAAATATGCTAATATACATGTATTACTATTTGTTAATACTTCCGTTTTATAGATATTCCAATGTGTTCATGATAAGAGTCTAGCTAGTAATGCTCTGTTATCTGTTGTGGGTCATCTCTCATTACAAACTGATAACAGTAAAGACAACGTACAAAGTATTGTGTTAGCACAGACCACACCTAGTTTATTGGAGTGGATGAGAAAACAAGTAAAGACCAAATCTTTTATTCTATCAGTACAGTCACTCTAAATGACCTATGTTATTTGTTGGCAGTAACTTACTCAATGAAGGCTAATACACACTATTTTCAAGGACTGCACGTTAGTAATTTGTGTGTTATTATAATTATTACTTTAAGTCTTTAGTAGTCAAAAATTTCTCTGACTATTTTATCATTCACAGAAATCTTTACCAATTGTCACTTCATTGATAAAACTCCAACCACTTCTCAGTGATCTTTTCCTCTTTGCTC
Source organism: Gigantopelta aegis (assembly GCF_016097555.1). Taxonomy (NCBI): domain Eukaryota; kingdom Metazoa; phylum Mollusca; class Gastropoda; order Neomphalida; family Peltospiridae; genus Gigantopelta; species Gigantopelta aegis. The sequence continues at coordinate 69,133 of NW_024532929.1, read as the reverse complement.
TTGAACTTCTTAAGACCTCATTGTACTCAATAGTGTGAACTTATTCTGAATATTAATAAGTTTCTTAAATTCCTTTGAATAATTATGACATTTCATTAGTCTTGTTATAAAATTCAGAAAGTTTTCTCAAATGTTTCAATAATTATTTTCAGGTTTCTAATTTGAAATTCAATCTTTTAGTGTATTGATAACACTCTTCATAGAATATTTTTGGACACACAACTTTATTGGAGGGTACAGTAATTTTGCTTAGTCTTGGATTGTTCATTTCCAATTAGTCAAAGGAACTTTATTTGTGACCAGCAGTATTACGTTTGTGAATACACATACACGAAAGTAATAGCACTTTAAAGATTCTTCAACATATCTACAATACTGGTCTTTCCTTTTTACATGCAAATTTTATATGTTTCAAAGCATAATTGAGCACCATATCTTTTTTCGCTCCACTTTTAAAAGTCTTGTTTCGAGCCCTTTAACAGTGAAAGTAGCGTCGTCTCCTCGAGAGAGGCCGCCATTTATGTATATTAAAAAATTATTACAATTTATTATTCATGAAAAGAAAATGGAGGACGGTTGCCACAATCAGCCTTGGTTCTTGTTTCCTATGTTTTTTGGTACCATCTTTCTCTTGTAAGGAGAAAATACTATCCTGTCATATCAAACTTCTATAGCTAGTTATTTAAGATAGGGGCTGGCTACACGAGAACTATATGACTGAGTGTGTACTTTAGAGCATTTGGCTGGTTAGCTCATTTACCTTACTTGCATATATACATATACACATACTTATAAATGATATAACTATTATTATTAAAAGAGTTGTTTCTACAGAGATGTCTTACTCCCAGTGAATTATGACATATGAATAATTATTATGTACTTCACCCTAATAAGTTATGCATAATAATAAGTAGTAACTAATAATAACTGCAAATAACAAAAGTATGTTAGTGGAGATTTCTGACTGTACATTGTATGCTCAGGTGTTTAATAGTCCCCAGTTTAAGGTCTAGGAGTAACACCATAATTAATAATTAGATCATACTAATTAGGTAGTACCTAAAGTTAAGTATAACCATTTTATAAAAACAGACTGCTAACATGTATATAAAATTTTCTAAAAATTTGTGAAATATAGGAATGACAGTGCAAACATGTAAATAAGACCACAATAGGAATGGCTGTAAAAAGATTTCTACATAGCATCCACAACTTAAGGCCCTAATATACATCTATTGAGGATTCTATGTGTGGCTTCAACGTAGGGATTTTATACTGCCATTACTACTGTGGTTTTGTTTGTACTGCCTCTCTATACATTTTCATGAATTTTTTTAGAAATATAAATGTACAGCAGTTTATTTTTGCTGATAGAAAATTCAATTATTTCAATATTTTATAAGAGTCATTTATGTGTGCAGCTGATATGATTTGGTCTCAGTTCCTGCTAGACAAAAATCAAATTTCATAAATTCTCTATTAGGCTATAATAATGAAGTTCATTGTTTTCTCACACACCAATTCCTATATTGGAGAGAGTTCTGAGAAACACAGTTTTACTTACTATGGTCTTACTAGTCGATGCACGGTTAACCTAAATAAACCCTTCAAAGATTAAGCCCATCATCACTCCACTCACTGTCCATGAGTTACGATCAAGTATAGAGACTTAGTATACAGCTATAGTATAGCTTAGAATTTATGATTTTGATTTTGAGTATTGGTCAGTATAAATAGACACTCACATGATTATTTTAATAGATCTATGCACTCTTGTCATTTGGGCTATATTCATGTTAAAAGTAATTACAGGAATTGCTATACTAACTATGTTACTCACTAAAGAATGTATTAACATAACAAAGAACAATTATTAATATTATGAAATGCACCAAATAACCATTGTATAAATGATTTGTGTTTGCATTACCTAAGTCATCTATAGTATCTTGTTAAAAACTGTAGTGAATAGTTTCTTGGAAATGTTTACTTCTTGCAGTATTCCAAGAAATTCTTCACATATGATGTAAAGTGATCTCACTTTTCTATATAAGAACATCGACACTTCTGAAATCAGCTCAAACAATTTAGCACATTAGAATGGCTGAATTTCCATCAGACAATGTTTCTGCTGAAATAGAATCTGGCCAAGAATTGGAACCACACATGGAACCAATTTCAGACTCATCTTTTCCAGCTTCAAATAGTAATCAACCACCAGAAGAACGAGTTAGACCAAGTGATTGACCCAAAAGATGAGAAAATGTTCAGCAGATTGGTGTTGAGGCTAGTAGCAATACATACATTGAACCTTGGGTACGGAAGCGACGTGAAACCATTTATCATAACATCCTCTTAGAAATTGAAAACCGAAAAAAAAACGCCCAAAGTGTTAAAAGAAGCTCCTGAAGAAGATACTATTGAAAATCTGAAAGTCGTGAAAAGGATTACAATTCTGAAAATCTTGAAAAGATGAAAATCCGAAAGTCATGAAAAGGATGAAAATCCTGAAAGTCTTGAAAAGGATGAAAAATGTTGAGAGTCTGACTTATGATCCAGGTAGTATGACTCGTTTGTCAATTGCTGTTGTCGATCGTACAGTTTTTGGGCTTTGTACAGAGTTATTTTGTCACTGCAGGAGAGGAGGGAAGGGTAGAGAGGGCAGAGATATTGCCTGATACTCCAGAATTCAAAAAATGCGCAATCATTAGCGTTGGGCTGAAATCAAAAAAGTTTGGCAATCCCTTCAAAACCACTCCCATTGGAGATACTGTTCGTGAAGTTTCTCTTTATGGAGGATTTCTGTGGACACTTCTATCTTCTTGATTGCAGTAAGTGGCTTGATTACAGACAAAGGTAAAAGGTCTTGCGCCAATTTTGGAGTGCATTTGGTTCACTTGTTTTAGTTTTGGAATTTTTGATGTTATTTACTATGCTTATCACCGACGGTTACTAAACGTGTAACAAATGGAAGAATGGTACAAAAAAAAGAAAAACACCCTAAATAATGAAAACTAATTACAAAAATGAACGATGAAACAATTGTAGAGACAGATAATGAAATGAATAAAGGAAATGATAAACGAATTCTGAACCTCCACGATTCTGATGCATGTTGCTATGAGAAATGTACATGCCTTGGTGAAAAATTCACAAGATCAATAGATTTTATTCGTATCTTTATAAGTGAGATGTTTGTGCTTACTATCTGGTGTGCTACTTAGTGTGTTTTGATTTTGCTACTCAATAAGTTGACAAACAATAATGATGCTACAAAATCCAGTGTTTCTATTTGGCTACTGACTATCGTCACGTTTTCTTGGAGACTTTGCGGACAGTCTATGTAATTCGTGCTTTTATCTTAGCTGTTCACTTTCACACAGTGATTAGGATCCTGAATTTTAAAGAACTCGGAAGAGTTTTGTTTTCATTCTATATTCATTCTCTTTGCCCTATGGGATTATGATACAACAACAATCTTATGTTTATCCTCAATAACAGTCGTTTACTATTTGACAATACGTGTTGCAGCTGAAATGGCTTCACGTCTAATAGCACTGAGATGTTGACTACCTTAGTGGGTGCACTCTGGTATTGATAATATGTGTTTTTTTTTTACACCTATAGTGAGTGATGGTGTTTTTTTTCTGTGCACCATTATTGGACACAGGAAATTTCCCTGTGATTGTTTTTTTTACCTTTTCTTGAACCCTTAAATCAGGTGGAGTCCTTACATTAAAGGATGATGTAAATGAAAAAGTAAAAAACTCAAGGATTATTTGAAAGTAGATGAAGTGAGAAACTTTAATGAGATACCTTTCAAAGCCAAGCTATTGTATCCCTTCAAATCCCCACAAATTATTGTTCTTTTGTTTGTGGTACAACTACCTTCTTAGCTTTTTTTTATCCCTCCACCATTTAATGGTACAAGTCTTCATATGGATGGTCTGTTTTTCTTTTTATTACTATTGTTTTTTGGTTGTCCTTGTCAACCTGTATGCATTTTGTATAGCTACTGTGTGGAATATCATTTTGGCTGTGATTTTGGCTCTTATTGTTATGTTTTTAATGTTTTATGTTTTGTGCCAGATCTTCTTGCTCAATCTCTCCCTCCCCGTTAAATATTTGTTAAAATGCTTTTAACTCGCGCTATTAAATAAAATTAATTGTGATTATTTATTATTCATATCTTGTGTGAAATTTATCCTATTTTTTAAAGTTTATTTAAGTGTGGAACAAAAAATATGATATATTTGCTTTAAGATTGTTATTTATAATCTGATATTCGTGTGTATTAGCTAGTAAATTAATAATTAATTGTCTTGTATGCTGTACTTGGAAAGCTCACTAATATTGTATCCATAGCATGAGAAATTGATGGAGGGTGATAGGTTTTCATTATAGGTCCCAGAATACTTATAAACTCCCCTGGATATTTGTTATCAAACATCCTTAAACCTCTGTGATATTTATGAATGAAATCAAACAACTTTATAACAACAGTCCAAGTAAAACTGTGGCTAGACAATAATTATGTTTTTGGTAAGGCATCAAAAAGATGTGGTCAACTTACCTCTCCTTAACTACTCATATTTGTTTACTCACAAATTTACAAATAATGAATTCAAAGGTTGAAAGTTCATTGTTGAATTTGACTTGCAGTTTCTGGGCAATGTTTGGATAGCACTTATTAGTAAGATGGTTCTCTAAGGGTTGGGACACTTGTGATTGAGACTGAAAATGGGTGAACTAGGAGATTGGCATATTATTTAGTATTTAAGACACACCTAATCATTGACTTTTATTTGCTCTACTGTCAGTGCATCATAAATCTTTTAACACAAGGAAATAACTCTTAGCAGTGACACAACTTAAGTCACCAGACCTTTGCCTCTAACCCTATCATTTCATACAACATTTACTGAAGCCTACTCTTAGAGATTATTCATTACTCTTATGTTCTAAACAAAGCATTAGGCTTATATCATAGCATTTTTGTCACTGTGCTAGAATATTAATAGAGTCCAGCTGGTAACATTGATGAAGGAGGAGTTGAATACTGGACAATGGAGGGCACAATTTGTGATATTTTGGAATATTGACAAACTAGCTTTAGTTCCTGCCGTAGCAAATTGTATTTTCTCTCAGCAGCAGCTGGTACCTCTAGCTAGATATTCCTCACAATCACCAAATAGTTATGATATCAATATTTATATAACTAGTAATATTAACAACATTGTGGCTGCATACAGTAGCACGGTTATTGTATAATCTTTCTTTAATATAATTATTATTATGCTAATATTTCCTTTATGTGCTAATTAAAAGGACAGCATTATGTTGTTCTTTGATCTCTTTCTCAGTTCATGAAATTTATATCTATATTTCATATTTACTTTTTTTCATAAAATTATACAACATTTTGTGTTAGCACTTTCCTGATATGATAGATGTAGAACTACAAAAGACTATTTTCTTATACATAGCTGCATTGATACACTTGAAAACTCACACTGAACCACACAGTTCATCATTTGGAAGTCCCATTATGTGCACGTCCACCACTCAGTCTCTTTGTAAATAGCATTCTTCTTTAATGTTATTATTTCAGTGTAATACAAAACCAACCTCGACACATTTTCTAATAACGGTTGGTGTTTCTTCATCTTCTGAAACTATGAATATTATCAACAGGTGGTCTTTCATTTTCGTTATCATCATTTTCTATCTCTTTCAACTGATATATCATTATTTTGCATTAATAGGTGTGACTTCAGTCAAACCCAGTACTAGTATGGATGATATAATACAACTACATTAAGTAAGATTAATATTTCACTATTATACATACTGTATATATATATATACTCATGTAGTCCTACAGGTATATGTTTCTTTACCAGCTATTGTGAGTCTGTTTCCAATACTGGATACTGTCTTCTCAAGAAAATCTTAAACTTTATTCAAGCTGAAGTGATTCTTGAATGTTCTCATCTCCTGAATGTATCACTTATTATGCTCCTATTGTGACGGTTCATGGTGGAAAAAGAAAAGATTATATTTGTCTAAAGGTGCAGAAGAACAAATTGGAAGAGCAATAATTCAAAAACGAACAAAAGGAAAGGCAATCTACACTTTTAGTCAAACCTAAGTTTATTGCCTTTTTTCTAGTTTGTTAATGGAGCTGTGATAGTTCTATTTAGACAATATGTCACCTCATATTAATTCTAATGCTTGTTTGCTGCAGTAGCTCAATCTCAGCAATCAGGAGGAGTTAGTAGTGAATTAAACCAGTTTACTGATATAGTGTCTTGTTAGCTTCATTATGGGGACTGGCCTTTGATGAGGTATACACTCATGGGTTAGTAACTTACTTGCTGCTGATAAAGGGACAAGAGGTCAATGAAATTTACCAATAATATTTTTAAACATTATGCACTATATAATCAATAAGCCAATTGAAATTTTTAATAGATAATAAATAAATGTATTGATACTTGGTTTCTACAATAGAACAAAATGTCCTATATATGTTGTATTACACTTTGTTAATACTTCTTCTGTGTATGTATTCCAATGTATTTATGATAAAGTCTAGCTAGTAATGCTTCTGTTTCTGTTTGTGGGTCATTTCTATTACAACTGATGAACAGTAAAGACAAGACAGTACAAAGTATTGTGTTAGCACAGACCACACCTAGTCTGTTGGAATGGATGAGAAAACAATAAAACCAACTCTTTTATTCTATCAGTACAGACACTTAATATGATCCTATGTTATTGTTGTGCATGTAACTTACTCAATGAAGGTTTAATACCACTAATTTCCAAGGACAGCACGTTAATAATTTGTGTTTATTATAATTATTAACTTAAGTCTTTAATAGTCAAAAATTTCTCTGACTATTTTATTCACAGAAATCTTTACCAATTGTCACTTCACTGATAAAACTCCCACCCACTTCTCAGTGGTCTTTTCCTCTTTCTTGAACTTCTTAAGACCTCACTGTACTCAACAATGTGAACTTATTTTAAATATTAAAGTTTCTTAAACTCTTGAATAACTATGTCATTTGATTAATTTGTTATAAATATCCTGATATTTCTAAAATGTTTCAATAATTATCGTCAGAATTTTTAATTGAAAATACTATTTTAATATATTGATATTGCTGTTCATAGAATATTTCGGGACACAACATTTTATTGGCAGTAAAGTCAGATCATTCTGCAAGACTCTTTCTATATCTGTGTATATGCTATATTTCCTTTTACATGCCAATTTTTGGGTTTCACAAAGCATAATTGGGCGCTACACTGTTTTGTTCAGTTTGTATAATTTGAATTCAATTTAGAAGTTTCGTTTCGACCCCTTTAACAGTGAAAAAAGTCTAATATACTGAAGTCTCCTCGAGAAACGCCATTTTCGATTAATAATTTATTATTGTAATTTATTATTCATGATACAGAAATTCGCTGCAATGAGCCTGATCTTGTTTACCTGTTGTTTTTTTATTAACATCTTTCTCTTGTAAGCAGGCATGACTATCCTGTCAACTCAAATTTCTATAGCTAGATATTTTGGGAGAGGCTGGTAGATGATACTATATATACGACTTAGTGTATACTTCACGCACTGGCTGGTTAGTTCAATTACTTACTCCCATATATATATATATATATATCTATAATATATATATATATATATATATATATATTATATATTGACAGCTATATTATTTAAAAAATTGTTTTTCTACAGGAATGTTACTACAATGAATTATGCATATTGATTGTTATGTACTTCACCTAATTAATTATGTGTAATAATAAATAATAAACTAATAATAACTGCAAATAGCATGTTCGAGGAAACTGCTGAATGTACATTGTATGCTCAAGTGTTTAGCAGTCCCAGTTTAAGGTTTAAGAGAAAGTGCATAATTAATAATTTGGTTACATACTTAATTAGGTAATACTTAAAATAAAACAACAAAAAAGGGACCACTAACAAGTTTTCATAAACTTTTAGAAAAATTTTAAATGGTAGTATAATCACTACATAGTACCCCACAACTTAAAGCCCTATGCCATCTTCAGTGAGATTCTATTGTGTGGAATCAACATAAGGATTTTTATATTGCTGTTCTACTATGTGTCTTGTTTGTTCTGCCATCCCTTCATTTCATGTATTTTTAGAAATGTAGATGTACAGATGTTTATTGTGTCAAGTAGACTATTCAGCTACTTCAGTACTTCATACCAGTTCGTTTATTGTGTGTCTAGCTAGCATTGTTGGTCACTTTCCTATTCAAATTAAGTAATTCCAGGTATGCTATGCTAACTATGCCACTAACTAAAAAGCATATTGAAAGTACAAGGAAACTATTATATTCTAGGAAATTCATGAAATAACTTACCGGTATGCTTGTATAAGTCATTTGCATGCATTGTGTTTGCATTACCTAAGTCATCTATAGTATTTCATGTAAACTGTATTGAATTGTTTCTTGAAATGTTTACTTCTTGGGGGAATTCCAGGAAACTTTCACATATGATGTAAAGAGTCTAGCTTTTTATTATTCACATTGAAAATATACAGGACCATCTAGTATTTACAATACAAGATACCAACTATGGGCACAGTCTGAGATTCAGAACTGGCCGAACAGATAGTCTGACGCACTCCTATATACCTACAAGTAAATAAGCATAATTTCTAAAAAAATGAAGTAATGAAAGCAATTGCATCTTGCCTGCATAAGAGCACAGGTAGCACAAACAATTAAGGATATTCACCAACTATCTAAATCACTAAAAATATCAATGATATATTGTTGCATTCTGTTTCAGTGCTATTATGTAGAGATGATGCCATTGTCATCTCTACTATCTTGAATTGTTTGCATTGTCTTGTATTAGACTGAGCCTACAATTGTTTCAATTTTTAGAAAATATATTTTTTTATTTACTTGTTTGCTTACATTTTTTATATGCAAGTGTTTTGTTAATCTGTAGCAAAACTATAGCATTCTGGAATACAATGGGTTCCATGTTTTAAACCAGATCACAAATAAACATTATTACATATTACTGATAGCGTTATTATCATTATCATCATGTTTATGGTTATTGGATTAAAGTGAACATATAAAGAAGAGAAGTAGAGAAAAGATGAATATATCATGACATTTGACCGATTGGTCTTTCTGATACTTAGAAACCTTGTCTTTTTGTAATCTATTACTAATTCATATTGAATGATTTATCATAAAAGGAAATACTGTAAAGAATTGAAAGATTTGGTCAGTTTTCAGTAATATATTTATTTTCTTCCAATACATTTCAATGGACAATCCAGGCCATCCCTATACATAGGGCACTTCACTTCCTTGTGCCTGATACTTTAATACTTAATCTTTAGGATTTAGCAAATGTGGTCACATGCATGTTAACTTTGGATTGAACGGTTCCACTAGGTTTGATAACATAGACAAGCATCAATTCCCAGGAATTGCTGTACAAACTGTTAATTATGATAACACTTTAAAAATTGTCGTATCATCTCAAATTGGATATATTTATTTTATATTATAGGAATTTGAGGCACATAAAATAACACTTTACTACATAGAGTATTTTGAAATGTCAATAAGCATAAGCCAATGAAAACTATAGACTTAGATTATCAATTTCTTGGAAATGACTGCTTTACACTTTCTAGTAAGAAAACTAGCTTATTATTTGTAGCTAGAATCAATTTTGGATGAGTGATTTTTTTATCAAGTAGTTTACTAACTTTGAAAACAGAGTCATTTTCATGCGATTGTTGATTTCATGTTCCTCAAATTGTGCATGAGATTGGGACTGCCTACTTGGTAATTTGTTGATTGAGAATTCTGTTATTAATTAAGTTGGAAGTTTGTACTGTTAGTTGCTTGTTTTATGTGCTTACATACCTGAGCCTCAATCATGTATTATTATTCTGTATTGTAGAAGGCATGATAATTTTAAATTTAAATCACACATGTAAATGAAGGACTTTCTAAATAATGAAGTGAATGTTGAGATGGCTTATCACAGTTCAATACAAAGAATCCAAATGAGGTAGTAGATACAACTGTTACACCATTCCTACTATTAAGACAAACAAAACACTTCTGTATCTGACATATTTTGGCTGAGATATTTGGTGCTCTCTGCCAATACATTTTATTGAACCCTCCGAGCCATCCCTACATAAGTATTGTACACATGACTGAGTTGTCCTAATAATCCATACAGAATTCATGTATTAGTTATCTACAAGTGCTATGGTGTAATAACATTTATGACATTATCAAATAGAGCATTCCTATGTTAATGTATGTAAGCAAACATGTCAATGAGTGATGTTTGTTATATTGATTTAGAATGAAATTCTTGGAATTGCTTTGAAAAGAAGCATAATGTTTATTAAGATAAAGAGGGTGTGACTTCATCTCTTATTCTATAAAAGAACTGATTTTGCTCTAATCTAAAATCAAGTAACAAAACTAATAGCAAAGATGGCTGATTCAAAAATTCCTTCTATTGAGCCTGCCCCTGTGCCTGTAACAGAGCAACAATTACAACCTCATACCAACCATAATATGGAAGAGCAACCTCATGTTATGGCCGAAAATGTCACTTTGGAAGTAAAAGCAGAACAACATACCAGTGGAATGACAGCTATTGGTATTGAAAAAGATCAGATGAACAACATGAACGTATTGCTGTTAAAGGAATGAAAACTGTAATGCAAAAAACAACAAATTGAAGTTGTTAAGAAGACAGAAACAAGTGAAGGTCAAATAATGGAATGCTGGGTCCAAAAAAGATATCTATTAATGGTTGATGTAGCAATAATGGAGATAGAACATACAAAGTATCCACAGATGATAGAAGGAGCTACTCCGGTGTACAGTCCTTCACCTTTTCGAAAAATGCCTCAACTGCTGTTGTACTGCATACTCTTGTAAATGGCTCTTATCTCCTCTCAAAAAGCGTCAACATGGTGTACAAGAAGAACAAAAAGAAGAAAAAGATCTTATACCTAAAACTGAGTCTATTAGACGAGCACAGACTCTAGGTATAAAAAATATTGTGGTAAGCATTCATAACATCTTCACTAGTACCCCCTTTTGGCTCAACTGTTCGAGAGGTTGCTGTATATGGAGGTTTTTGTGGGCATTACTGTTCTTTTTAATTTCTCTTTCAGGTTTTATCAGAAATCGAATCAATGAAAACGATGTTGATGATGACTTCTTTGGACTTTTTAAGACAATATTTGGTGCAATTGGTATGGTTTTTTCAATATTTGATCTGTTTACCATATTTACCATCGTCGTTTTAAAACATGCAAAGAATGGAAACAGGGGAAAGAGGAAAAGAATAAAGGATTGATAATCAAGTTGAACCAGATTCTGATGACTGCTGCAAGGACAAATGTAAATGTTGTCCAAAGCCTGTTCCACTGCATTTGATGTCACTCGTGTGTTTGTTAATGAGATGTTGTATTATCCAGGCCTTATTATTAGCATTTTTCAGTTTGCAACAGAGTTTTTGTCAATGATAATGACCCTCATATGATTAGTGTTACTACATGGTTTCGAATATTATTAGTTTTGTTGGACAGCTTGGTCTCGTTTATGTAGCTCGGGCATTTATTTTAGCAGGGACAGTTTACTCTGTAGCAAAAATTCGTGACAAGAAAAATGTGCTTGAAGGTGCAAAATTTCAGATTACATTTGTTCTCTATACCTACGGGCTTATGATACTACAATTTTGTATGATTGTGTGCTATTGGAGCTACTTACTACAAGAATATAATGAATTATATCAAGAAGTGAATTCATTTCCATCTAGTAGTAGTGATTCATCTGGTGACAACCCTATTATTACTTCTACAATTGCTCCTTACTGTTACTCTGACTGTTTTTCCTATTGTTACTAATTCTGCTACTCCTACTATTACTCCTATTGTTTCTCTTATGTTACTCCTACTATTACTCCTACTGTTAATGCTACTCCTACTAATACATCTACTAATACTCCAGTGACTGACATCAACTACAGACTTAGTGGTGAGCTATGGTTCATGATATGTTGTGCATTTGTTACACCAATATTTGGAGTGATCATGTTTTTTGTTGTGCATCATTTCTGGACGCAGAAATTCCCAATTGAGTTTATTCTTGATTTTCTCAAAGTCCTTAAAAAACGTTCAATAAAAGGTACTTTAACTTCTTATAAAGATGAGAAAATTACTGATAAAGTTAGAAAAGGCGTTGATTATATCTTAATGAAGAACAACTCCAAGAAGACTTTAAGAGAATTCCTAACGGTCGGTTTTGTGATAAATTAGCATATCCCTTTAAGAGTCCTCTCCATATCATCCTTTGTCTTCTTTATTTCAATAATGCTACTTACTTTTTCTATCTGCTGCATTGTCAAAGGACCAGGGGGAGGATGGATTTTTTTTCTATTTTGTTGCTTTTGTATTTGGATCTGTAGTGAACATATATGCTTGTTCAGTGGCTGCTGTATGGATAGCAATTTTAGTTGGTATCTTGATGGTTGATTGCTTTAATCTTACTTTTCATCATTTTTTTCTATATTTGTTGTATTGGATCTCAATCTTCATCCAACCAAAATAATAAACGGTAGAAAGGGTGCTTGTTTAATGCAGAATATTATTTTGTTTGATATTTAAATTATTTTCTTTAAATTGTGGTGTTGTTCAAACCTTTCATGAGCATTAGCATTGATTATAATAAATATCTCTAGTAGTTTTTTTCTTCGTTGGTATTATTTTTAGGTAATCCAAAACTTGATAATTATTTAAGAGCTAATGTTTTAGACAAGATTATTTTTCATATTATGGTCTTGTATTGCTTTAAAGATATTGATGTAGTGGCACAACAAATCTATTTTTTTAATTACCCAGTTATGTGGAATTGTCAAGTGATTTCAGAATAGAAGCAAAAAGCCAGAAATTGCCATATCACATCAACTGAAAGTTTCCCAATTCATTGATTTCTATGAGTGAATATGCATGCATTTAGATTTCAGTTATCAGTCTCCATTTTCACATATGTTGTAAACAATAAAAAAATACAAGCCATACATATATCCAATCTATTTGGTAGATATAAACTCCCCAGTATCTAATGACACATTCAACATGTAGCATGTATACTTCGAGAATCAAAAGTTTAAGGATACTTGTTGGCTTGTCCTTTATTTGTTAATTAGAAGACGATTACCTATGTTGTCTGAAAGTAACCAATATATATATATATATATATATATATATATATATACATATTTATTACTTAAGTTTGAGGTTTAAGGGATGGATGAGTATAAAAAACACAGTAAAACTTGTTCTATTCTATGTTTTAATGACTTAGCTCTGTCGTTATATGTACATATGTACAATATCAATGGCAAATTTTAAATATATTCATTAATGTTACATGATACACAATAGCGATTGCATATGTGTAGATAAATCACTTTTTTTGGAAACTATTTTTTTATTACAGACAACTCTTTTAAAACAATTAGTAACTGTTTTACTTAGAACTGTGTTTAGCTCTATACCTTTTCCAAGAGTTAGCAAATAAAGGAAGGAAATATTATGTTACCATGTATAAATATAACATGCCATGTAGAATTGTTTATGAAGTATCAAATATTAATATCAAGCTTTTTTTTTACTTTCATTATTTAAGCCACTGATGAAGATAGTCGCTCTGACTATTGAAAACGTTTGGCATTAATACATTTTTTGTTTGGTGAAATAAAATGAATATTGAAAAACAAATATCAATATTGATAATATTGAAAAAAAATTTATACTTTATAGAAAGTATTAAGTTTGTTAGTTAATTTACCTGACTCAAAGAATCTGACTATAATCTCCTTTTATTCTTTAAATTAGCCTTTAATGTCAGTATCATCAATTACCAATGAGCTCATGTTCAAAGATGCTCATATTTCAGGGAACACATTCATAGTAAGTGATTTTCACTTTTTGTAGCACTATGTACCCATATATTTTCAAAATATTGATAACAAATTTAAATATATTAATTAATTTACAGAATAATAATTGTTATCAGAAAGCATTCCATTAAAACAACTATTAACTGTTTATCTGGAATCTGTGTTTAGTTTGTCTTTTCTGAGAGTCAAAAACAAAATTAAAGGAAGAAAAATACATGAGTAAAATGTGTATTGCAACATATCATTTAGAGTTGTTTCATGAAATAAATATAAAACTACATACATTATTAATACTATAAATTACAATATACTTTGTAGCAAGTATAAATTTTGTCAGTTAATTTACCTGATTCAAAAAATCTGACTATAAACATCGTTTGCTCTTAAAATTAGTTGTATCTGTCACCATCATATATGATAGTGACAGTAATAGCTAACTTTAAAAGATATGCATCAACCAACAATGAGCTCTTGTTCAAACATGCCCACATCTCAGGGAAGACAATTGTATAATGTAAAATAGTTACTACGAATGTAACATTCATAGTAAGTTTTTCACATATATGCATACACTTCTTGATATGATTAATAGCATCTCCTGTTCAAACTATGGCATTCTCTCTGAGACCAAACCATCAATATTTTTACAATCTCTTCATAACATTATAACATTAATTTGAGAACTGCTAAAACCACCTAATTACAGTTAGTTTACTGATATTTAATATAACATGTCCATGTCATTGAACAGGCATCTTATTAAGCTTAGGTATTACATCAAAATGAACATTGCTACAAGTATTCAATAATTAAATTTATTGTTGGATGCTACCAGTACATTGGATGAGTTGCTAACAGTTATTTATATGCTATACCTTTTATTTAATACTTTGAGTCGACACTTAATGACTCTAACATATGATGATAAAACATAATATATTTTCATCTACATAAAGTGCGAAATGAATAAAACCTTTATTTCTTTATTTCAGAAGTTGTCCTGTTGTCAGCAGCATGTCTGTTCTATATACTATCATTAACTATTGTTGTATCATAAACTGAGCTCAAGTGTATCTAGCTATACACTATACCACACTAGCACTATAATGAAACTTAAGCTTCTAAATAAAAAATACTCTTTGAAGGTAAATACAGGTCTACAATATATGTCCTTTCTTTAATATAACCTAGGTGTAGAATAATAGGAAAAATCTTAATCTTAACACCTGCAATGAACTTAAAATTAACCACAGACCACTCCTTAGAGGACAAAGTACTATAATAACCCTAATACTTGCATTTTTCTCATATATATTTCAGATTTCTAAATCAAAGTTACTCTTTAATTCAATATATAATATACTAGTCTTCAATTACTTTAACTATTATGTGTTCTGGCCAGCTAGATCTATGATAACTAGCTTTTTAAGGATTTTATTTTCCTCTGCAGCAGCTGGTAGCTCTAGATCTTACATTTACCAAAGTAATAGTTATCAATATTTAACCAGTAATATTATGATATTGTGGATGCATACAGTAGTATTGTTATTATATATATCTTTCTTTATATAATATATTATTATATAATAATATTTCCTTTTTATGTGCAAATTAAAGTGACAGCATTATGTTACTATCTGATCTCTTTCTTCAGTTCATTAAATTTATCATGCTATAATTCATAATTATATAATAATTATTTATTTTCATAATATATACAACATTTTGTTTGAGTACTTCCTGATATGATAGAAGTAGAACTACAAAAAAATCATTTCATTATACATATAGGTTGTATTGTACACTTGAACTCACGCTGAACTACACAGTTCATCATTTAAAACTCCCATTATGTTCATGTCCACTCGGTCTCATGTGAAAATAACACTGTTCCTTAATGTATATTTCAGTGTAATACAAACCAACCTCCACATTTTCTAAAATAACGTTGTGTTTCTTCATCTTCTAAATTATGAATATTATCATCAGGTGGTCTTTCATTTTCGTTATCATTGTCATTTTCTATCTCCATTTTAACTGGTATATCATTATTTGGTACATTAGTAGATGTGACTTCAGTCATCATTGGAACCTCAGCTTGAACAGTTAAAGGTAGAGGTGGAAAGGCCAAGTTAGATAGTGGAGTGGCAGGAGTTAGTGGATAAGGACTCTATAATGCAGTAATTGCTTATCTGATTAGCATTCTCAGTTTACCTCAAGTGAAGTATTTAGTGGTTCTATAATTTGTTTACTTGGAGTACTAGATGGTCTTTGTTGATGAAGACAGTCTAAGAGGTCTTGGTATTTTTCATTGAAAGAAATGCTTCATGAAGTTTTTGCAAGTATGATAATACTTAATTAACAATAAAGTTCTTAATAAACCTGATAGTATCTTCAATAATTGTGCCCACTCATATGTCTCGTGTTCTTTGTAAGAGTAAAATATAAGAGACTTGTCATTACTCATAACCTGTTGAATATTTGAAAACATTATATATAATTATAGATATATTTTAATTGCATTGGTATACTTTAAAAAAGGCAGTGACATCCGAGCTCTTATATCTTTATCCTGTATTTGTATTTGTGCATTTAGCAATGGTAGAACACCACAACAAGCATATGTCCTACATTACAGTATTTAATAGCTATTACTGATTATATTATGTAGCTCTTACTCTGATCTAATATCTAACAAGTTAGTTCTAGCATACAATAGCATATCAGTGAATATGAAGACCATACGTTCTTTGGTTTTCTCCTACAGACCTGCAAACAATAATTTAAAGTAATTAAAGAATATATTCAACAGTCTTACCTTCATTAGTTTGCCTTCTTTGATAAAATTACGTCCCTGGTGCTATAATTCCTGGTACAAATCCACCAGTGAGCTGTGACTGAATTCTTAGCATTGTCTTAGCATTTTCATGTTGTCTGATGTACTCATTAATATGAGAGGCAACAGCTGCTACTTGTAGAGTTGCACCTATACATACATACATACATACATACATATATATATATATATATACAGTGCGGATGTATTAATTAAGTTTGGCCATGCTTGCCATTTAGTAATATTGGTACTTCAATAGTGGACTTACTGTTAATTTTTGAATAGTCTATATGTGATTCTTTAGTGTGTTTTAATAAGTCTTCTAATAATAACTTGTACCTGTACATGTGTTCAGTAACATGTATGGTATATGAACTATTAAATGTGTACTCACCTAGGTATTCTCTGTACAGGAGTAATTAGAAGAGCTGGTAAGTTGAGGTAACAACACTCTGCTCTTGATTCTTGAAGTTCTATAAAGTTTGCAAATTCATTGTCTTGCTTCATCCATTTCTATCAAATATAAATATATATTAATGTGTGTAAAGTGGATGTACCTCTAATGTTGACAATGCAGTTTGATAATTGCTAGAATATGTAGAATATAATTTAAGAAATGGACCTAAATTAGAGAAAGCCTCTCCAAGGCTGTGTTGTTTCATACTGCGATACAATTCAGTATTGACTCCTAGGATACCTTCAACATTACTGAAGATGGCAGACAACACAACTGAAGGAAGGAGACCTCTCACTCGAATAGGTTTGAGAAATAACTAGAGTGAGTTTCATTGATTGATGTAGTGTCAAATGTGATAAGTATTATAATCTATATAGTCTATATTTGAAGTTGATTCTCACATTCACAATTGTGTCAGTTGTGAAATATATGTCTGTTCTGAGTCAAAGATTTCTCTGACTACTTTTTGTCTTCTGCTTATTCTTCCTCCTTTTTCTGAAAGAGAGAAGAGAGAATGTGTCATTATGATTGGTATATCTTACCTTCTGACACAGAGAATGGACTGTAAAATGGAGACGGATAGGACTCCATTCTACTGTTGAAAAGATAATACTGAGGTGTAAGGGTTGCTAATTGACTATCCATAACACTTTAAGTGAGCTCCACCTAAAATTTGAACCTGCAAACGAACTCAGCCCCACCCCTTTTTTTGCTTATGAATATTACACGTGTCATTATACACTCTTAGCAGCACATTCCTGTATGCGCACAAATATTTAATAAGGCGTGGTTTTCTAGTACCTGAGAAATTGCTAATGGTGAATGTGCTGCTAACTTCAACAGAGTACTAGTGCATGTAGACTTTAAATCAACGTTGACGGCATTATTGCTATCTTAAGCTTGTTGCTAACATATAGGATTAAAAGAACAATGAAACAGTAGCTTTTAATGAAAATAGTGCACTCCAATGGAACATATATTTATATGCACTATTTTTTAGAATTATATAATTTACTTATATTAGTCACTACATAGGGATTCTCAGATTGTTACACTGAACATCTCTGCGTTGTAACAGTACTTTAGTGTTGTCCTCACTATATTCATTTTCATATTACTTTTTTATTACTTTTATATAAAAGCCTTTTTGTAATTATTGATCAAGCTATGATTTGATTAAACTGAACCATGAGTTGGTTGTTTATACTTTTGTTAATAATCATTTTAAAGTGACTTCTCAAGTTAAGGTCTGTTTTAAAGAACATTACACTAGCTCTACTTAGTATGCCAGATATATGTATCATCATGGGCCTTGTTATAATTAAGTTCTGAAAAAATGCAGATTACAGTGGTGATTGATACTGACCTTTTACAGCATTCTTATACTTGTGGAGACAGTCATTGTAGATGAAGCTTTCTAGAATTGATCATCTGGCAGGATGTCACCTGACCTGGTATGGCTGACTCTGTACAGAGAAAGTAGCAGGTACAATGGAAGTGATATAAAAAGGAATATAAGCAAGTTGTTTAAAGTAGATTGTCCATTACTTGTTGGATAGTATCATTAATACACTAACATAATGACAAAAGATGCTCATACTGGAGGATGTTTGTCTGGCATCAAGTTTAGATACACAATAGTAGATCTTTACTAAGTTTTGTTCTGTTTTAGTTACTGGTACAGTATATAACACTGCCTCTTTCTGATGTGGGAACAGCATTTGTTGCTATAATAGGGCTAATGTTGATAAAAAGCTATCTGAAAGTGCTGTAGTTTTTAAAGTAGAGTAACCTTATGTGTATACATTTAGTGTAATCATCATGGGTATTTAAAGGGAGAAGGTTGTATTAATCATGGGAAGTGATTGACCAAAATTGAGCTGATATAGTGAGTGACAAAGTTAATGAAAGTAAGTAAGCACAAACAATATTGTTTTTAAAACAGCAGGTTTTAATTCTGTATACTTCTTATTGAAGTGAATGGACAATTAGATCCTGAGATGCTCATAGTGATCTATATATCC
This sequence comes from Gigantopelta aegis, assembly GCF_016097555.1. Lineage (NCBI taxonomy): Eukaryota > Metazoa > Mollusca > Gastropoda > Neomphalida > Peltospiridae > Gigantopelta > Gigantopelta aegis. The sequence goes on along the minus strand of NW_024532929.1, from coordinate 49,782 downwards.
CAGTAAACAATACAATAGCGATATAAAGCATTTGTCATTTGTTATTGCCTATAACACAGCCACTAATAATCCTATATTATCATATGATCATACTGTCCTTGGTACACCAAATTTTTTAATGTATTGCTATTATTACCAACGTACAATCAGTATTAGTATGATGTATATATGTACCAATGATCCCTCCATTTGAAAAAATCATTATAACAGTTATAATGAGATCACTTTGACCAATTATTAAATAATGTCATACTCTCTTAACAATTATCACACTTTGCTTCTTTGAGCAATTAACTTTAGCATACCAAATTGTGAATGTCATTGATTCATATACAGCTATAATGTATAGTGTAAATAGTTCATCCCATGAGATCACTTTGACCAATTATTAAATAATGTCATACCCTGTTAACAATTGTCACACTTTGCTTCTTTGAGCAATTAACTTTAGCATACAAAATCGTGATGTCATTGATTCTTATACGGCTGGTTGATTGTTTGATTAATCAAATTATTTTTCACCCAGTTTGTTAGTGAGGAGTGGAATTCATCATGCATACTTCTACATCACAACAGTCAAAAATCAAACAGTAAGGGGCAGAGCCCCCCTGCCCCCCCCCCCCCTAGTTCTCCACCACTAAACTTCCAATATGGTTCAAATGATCAGCAAAATTTTGACTGTCTTAAAATCAAGAGCATTGATATATGAATAAGGAGGAACTAAACCAGGATTAGACAAATTTGCTCCATATATAAAAATTGGGAACACAAGGCTTACTACAAAGCCCACAGACACATATGTCAATGTAATCACTTGTTCTTCATTGTTAGGGCAAGAGCTTCAGTGAAAGGAGAAGACATAGATTATTCACTACATTATCAACTTTAATATGTGAGACCACAGCACTACCATATTATCTTCAGTCATATGTTATAAAATATTTGTGTTATTGGTGTCACTTTCTATATTACCACCAGTCATATGATGTCTTTGTATGATATTATCCATATCACAATCTGGCCAAAATAAATAATGTTTGATCTTTTAAATGGTATAACCTTTGGTCTTTCCGTTTTATCATCATGCTGGGGAAATGGCAAAGGTCTTCTTCGCTTGAAACAAATGACACATTCAAGGAATGATATTAACATTATATGTTAATAAATTTTGAGAAAGTACTTATGTGTCCAGTAAAGAGTTCATGCCATAGTCAAAAAACACAGTCTATAGGTCATTAAGAAAAGGACAAAAGCAGAGGATATTGACGTGAGCTACGACAACACCCAATCTGGAACGTGATTTGTGTATCTGTATGGCAATCTATACCTCAGTATGTACTCTCTGTTAGTCAATAAACATAGTATAATAACAGTTGTTGTTATATGTTTAATATACTGATACTCTTGTTAGTCAGTAGGGATATGCATATATTAGCCGTTTAGCAGTTGGCAAATTATTAATATTATTAATTAGACAGCAGTTTTTATAATCATGAAACATTAAGATTACAAACCTTTTAGAAGTCCTAAATGTCAATTTTAAGCAATAATTATAAAAATGTTGATCAGTCTTTGAAAACAGGATATTTTTGACAGTTTCGCTTAACACTATGCCAATCAGCAATATCTTTATAAATCTTTATTTCTTCCAGATTTGGTTCATATAGTTTATCACACACATGACATGGGAAGTCCTTTGGGTTTCTCCCTATATAATATAAGTCCCAATGATCTCTCCATTTAAAGAATTCGTTATAAAGTTTAGGTTGACTTCCAATATGCTTCAAATGATCAGCAAGATCTTTGACTCTCTTAAAATCAAGAGCATTGATATAAGAATTAGGAGGAACTAAAGTAGGATTAGATAAACTTGCTCCAGATATAATAACTGGGACAGTTCCATGTTCAAAAGCATTTGATTTCGATTTTTGTTAAGAGGTCTCTGCAAATACAGTTTTCAAAAGCCAAGTAAAACTTGTAATTTGATATCAATGAGAAACATGAATCACGTGGAACACAAGGTTTACCCACAACCTCCACGGATATCTACGTCAATGTACTTCTTCAATAGTCTTACTACATTCAAACGATCTTGTTGGCAGTTACTAATTAAGCGATTGCTGTTTTTGTTTTTACCTTCTAGGTAGTTCCTTTTTGGATCAAAGCCACCTAAATATTTCTTATTTGGCAATATTTCAGCACAATTAGTATATACAATGTCTGAATCCAGTCTGTAAGTCATTGTCCAATTAAATAAGAAATTCCACTGTTTCATTGTAGATGGTCCTGGAGATTTTGGGGTGACTCCCTATTATAGTAAATCCATCGTTGTTGAGGTGGTCGCTTCAATGAAAGGAGAAAAGTACGATCAGTCATTAGATTACTGGCTTCACTATGAAATATGACAGCACTACTCTTAGAGAAATATTTTCTGTCATCTGTTACAAAACATTGGGTTTTTTGTTTACCACATTCTACTTCACCACTAGCCATTTCATGTCTCTTTATGAAATTGCTCCAAAGCAATTTGTCCAAAACAAAATTATTTTGGAATCTGTGACTGTTTGGACAGACATGTCAGTATCTGTGAGGAATGTGTCACCTTGAGGTAGAATTTTTTGCTATAGTTTGGAACAAGTATAGAGAAATGCGAATATTATTGCTAAAACAAACTATTAATCCAAGTAAATATTTTTGTGTCCAGTGAACTGTTGTTGCCATTTCTGTAGTATTGATAGAGAAAGCATGTAATGAATAATAATTATATATAGCAATACTAAATGATCTATCATATCTCAAGTTTTATCATCTTCACCACAATACATATATCTGCATTTCAAAAGTATACATTTTGTACCATACAAGTTAGGATTATTAATGGTTTGGTATATCAATTTCTACTAAATGAAGTGTCAAACAAAGTTTACTTTCCACTTTTAATTTACAACATCTCAAATTTAAAATATAAGTTCTAGAATTGCCAAAATATATAACATGAATTTTAACAATATATCTGTGAAAAACTTAATTATTAGAAGTTTATGTACTGGTGTTGCTATAAGGAACTGGATTTACTAAATTTTGTCTGTTATACATACACCAGGTAGCCCTATAACTGTTTGTCACTATGTGTGCTTGTATGCATGTATGTATATTAAGCACATAATAGCAATGACTATGTAGGGTGGTCCAGACTGTCTGGGACTACGTATGTTTTTATGTACGGTGTTTATATATAAATACCAACACGCACACACACATATATATACATATATATGTAGCCATAAATACAAAAATGGTACCTAACATGTAAGGAAATTTTGAAACAATGCTTGTGTATAAAGGTTGCTATGCGAGAAGGAAGTCATTGTATTTGGTAATCATAAAGGTCGATCATTAAACTTGTCATGTACTGAATTTTCCTTTTCAAGATGGACGTATAGCAACAATTTATACATAAACATTTGTTCAAAATTGTTTGCGACCATTTTCATATTTATGTCACTTTACATACATACATATATATATATATATATATATATATATATAGATATATATATCACTGCTAAAAGTGATGTGCATAGACTTGTGATACTCTGCAAATAAATGTCTAATCATCTAATTTTCTTTGGTATACTTGTTAGTTTAACCAATATATATATATATATATATATAATATATATATAGATATATATATATATCTTTATACAGGTGCATGAACATACTATTATCCTAAAAATCTAATAATTGTTATTTACATATGCTAGCAGATCTAGGGGGTGCCTGTGCACCCCTTTTTAATCATATTTAATCTATATTAATATTCACAATCAATCATTCAAGTCACACTCTATAGTAATGATTTAATATTAATTATTACTTTAAGTATATTCATAGCAAATTCTTACAACCACACCTTACAAATCTATAATATTATTCTGGATATATTCAAATTGTTTTAATTGGTACTTTAATTTTATACTAGGTATAACTTCATAACTAAGGTTTTCAATGCCTTTGTGTTCTCAAACACATGACAAATTCAGGAAAAAGTGTAGATTCTATCAAGAGTGGATAAATACAACAGTCCTTAGCAGGAACTTATTCCCAATTAACTTGAGGAAGGTTTTTTTCTTTCTCCTATCATCTTTGCAATAGTAGTGGTGATCTTGGTGTATTAGTTATTGGGCCAATGAAGACTTCTACAAAGCCACAGAAATATTTAAGCAGATATGGAATTCTGCAATATAATAAAAATTCTATGAGTGATATGGTTTTTTTTCTTGATGTCAAGGAGCAACGAACACCATCAGTTATAGCAATGGCCATATTTGCTTATGCCTGACAAATTCAAGCAAATCAATTGAAGTTGCTTTCAATTGTAAAAACTACTTTTTGTGAGGACAGAATAAAAAAAATGGTCTTTGTTCAACGATGATACAAGAGAGACAAAGAGGGCTACTTCTTTGTGAGTATTCATTACAGCATGGATGGAGACTGCCAGGTGATGTTGATTCCTGAAGTAAAGTATAGAGGGAGAGCACTGTGAGCTGTCTTCTTAGAATCGAGCGAAGCGACATTTTTCCGGTTAGTGTCGAGGTATAGGATAGTAATTGTTAAATATTCATTGAAGAATAGAAAAATAGAATTAGAATTGTAATTTTTTGGAAAACTTCAAAGGAGAATATGAAGCTACAAAGCAGAAATGCATATCCACCTTCAGCTTCTGTATTTACTTTCACTGTCTCGTGATTAAAAGAATGTGCTATGAATAATAAATATAATGAATATTTATTAGTCTTAAAATTTAAGCGCAGTCTGTGCACCTCCTATTTCTACATTCTGGACCTGCTGGTGCATACATGCAACCTGTTATAAACCATGTATGTTTAAGTCAACCAATCAATTCTTATAGTGATATATATATATATATATTATATACATACATACACATTAAATACATACTATATATTATATCTTATATATACAGACCTCTCAACTCACACGGTTTTTGACCGTGTGACAGACGGTTTTAGGCTAACTCACACGGTCACACGGCGATGGTTTCATTTCTCACGGAAATTTTGCCTAAGTCCACGCCACACCTTGCCTTGGGGACGTGGCCAGACCACACCTGTACCTGAAGCCACTAAGCCCTATAACAGCAAACACAAGTCTTTTTAACTATGTGCTATGTTTGTATATGCAAGGACGACGGTGTTTCTTTTTTGAATTCTATGTATGAGTGGTTATACATTCATGTATTTAAATTTGTGGACATTAATTTAAATAAGTGATAATAATGGCATTTTGATATGATGACACAACATGTACAAGATCAACTTCAGTTAAATTATGCTGTATGCGTGCTCGGTGCGCACACGCCACATGGTACATGTATGTGTGTATATGTGGACCTCTAGCTGAATTAATAAGATTCATGAGCAATAAATATGAATATTAAATAAGTCACACTGTAGCCTTTATATATTATATAAAATAGTATCCATCTCTTGCTCAAGGCTTTAAATATTGGCCAATAAAACTACAAAGGTTGATTTTGGCTTCTAGTTGACTATATACAAATTAATGAGTTAGGCTGGCTTGGCTTTGTGTACCAATATGGGCTTACATTACAATTACTGATGAAATATGCAAAGCAAGACGACTGTTTGATTAACAACAATGTAGTTTTAAGTAAAATTACTTTACCTAAACCATGGTTATAATGTTGCATTCTAAAAAATAGCTAATAAAAAATTATTAAATCCTATTGTTTGATTACTAAGCATTTTGTTATTAGTATACAGTCCATGTAGTAATTTTTCAGTAATGTAAATAATTTGATTTAACGTAGAACAGTGTTTACACAATTAACAAGCGTATTAAATAACAACAAACAATACACAAAGGAAATATACCTGTTCCCTAAAAAAACTCTCTATTGAACCCTTTGCATGCAAAATTAAATATTGTGGCGTGTCTGTTAATACTAAATGCCTGAGGCGAAGCTTCCGTCTCTGTTGTGTTAGAGCATTTTCAGTTGCTATGCTAAGCTTTATATTTGTCTTGTAAGATCAGTTAGGCTTTTCTAATAGAACGGAGGACTTGATGAACCATTTCTAGTGTCTTATCAAGAGCGTTGAGGTAAAGATGTTCGATAGTTAGAATATAGCGTTTACGTCAGTCTATTAATACATAACATCTTCTGACCGTTATTACAGTTAAAAAATACACTTATAGAAGTTAAACAAGTCGTAATAGGTTACTAAAACGTACGTTAATGAGGAAAACAACTGTTATATTGTACAAATTTGTAGAAAAAGAAGGAAGTCCATCGACTTTAAAAAAAAAGGCACGCTCGGCTTCATTATTGTAAGAAATAATTATTGGCTGTATATTTATATTACAATAGTCTCGAAGCCAGACGTTCTGGAAAGGAGGAAAAAACGTTTGGAATTCAAAGCTGGCGCTCTGCATTGATTTTGTGAAACAGTAAGGGGACTGTCATGACAATTATTGTCTACTAATATTTTCACACTGGATAAAATATCGTGAAATTACTTTTTCCGAGGATAAAATGATTGTTGCAAGCTTTGTTTCTACCAGCATGAATTTTTTATAGGACCAAAAAAAAGTATGCTACCATAGGATATAATTTTGCTTGCAACATTAGCTCTGACTATCATACTTAAAGAATGCCCCAATCACAAATTTCTCCGCTTAAATGACTTGTGAAGTGCACACTCATAAATAAGAAAAGAGTAAGATCTTGACTCATTGAGGCATACAAAAAAACAAACAACCACGAGGGTGTCACGTGTAACAGAAAGGCATGTAATAATGACATTCACAGTTGCCCAGCTTGATTAAAGTTTGCCTAGATGTTCCCCTACTTGGTAGAAACATCTGGCTTTCAAGGACTAATATTAATTATACCCTATAGGTGTTGGTTAATATAAAATTAGCTATAAGATTTCTACTGAAAGAGAGAGCAAACTTGTCGATGTAATGTAATAATGTGAAGTCGGCCATATTAACGATGCACTTAATTATATGATGTGTTTATGTCTATCACAGATAAATCTAAGGGTTACAGATAATAATTAAAACCAATTTGGGTGTTGGAGATCTACGTTAAGACTGATACATTGGACATAGTATTCTCGAACTGTAATGACACTAATGTTACAATTAAGTATCTACATAGATATATATATTGATTTCATATAAGCTATATACTATCAGTACCTCAAGTATATAAAGGCATTATATTGATAGTGTTTCTTAGTAAATACTTGTATATATGTTATAGTTTTAGTGTGACATAACGTCTTTAGGAAATCAATATGTTTCCGAAAGAAAATTTATCACTACCTGTTTAATATACAGTATGCATATACAGAGTCATATTCATGTATGAAAATCTTAGATAACCAAATTAATTTATAAGGCTAAAGTGAAATATCATTTTTGTAGCAGTGTTAATAGCTAATAAAAAAGGGGACACCCCATTGAAGCACCTTTTAAAAATAAAGTACAGTATATTTTTAAGAATGGCCATAAATATAACAATAACCTACGAATGACAATATGCCCAATTTCACTGTGATTTAGTTGCCAATAAACTTATAAAACATCCTCATCATGTTACAGCCATAATATTGTAATCATAATAATTATTTCATGCGTGATATATATATGTGACCGATTTGGGGAAAAGGGACCACTTCTGGCAAAACATTGTGACCTGATTGTGAAAGGGACTATTGTTAATACACTTTAGAAAAACATTTTTTGTATACATACATTGCTGTTATAAAGTCAACTATTCATGGAAAACTGTATGTATATAAAATCTGTTTTATTGAGGTGTTTTAACAGTGGTTCTTTTTCACAAACCAGCTCACAACCGTTTCAACTGAAGTGGTCCCTTATGCAAATCAGGTCACATATATATAAATAGATAGATAGATTCCTCACTTGATAATTGGAATGAATATACTGCACAAGTGCGAGTCTACACAAAGGATCCCATTAGAATGACGCATACAAGAAATCGAGGTATATGACACGAGGGTGAAAGCTAGTACACTTCCCCTTGGAATCTTTGAAGTCTCTAGAAATTTTCGAGAGATGCTCTTTTAATGAAACGCTTCGTAATATAATAGTTAATTATTGTATTAGTTAATTAATGTTTTTTTATAATATATAATTAAATAGTACATACTTCCGATTCCCAAATGTTAATATGCGTGCGTCAATAGTTCAGTTTGGAATTGGTTCAAAAACGATCTCTTCAGATCGAGTCTAATCAGTGTGAATAGACGGTATTGTATCTTTTAACTTAATTGCTGGTCCTTCAGGTGTACCTCAATTAAGGAGCATTCTTAGACTTTTCTTTTCATTGTAGGTCTGTTCATTGTGCTTGTGATGTTTTTTCACAATTAAATATACTTAAATAGCAGTATATCGATAGTAACCAGATATTTAACTAAGTTCTGTGTATACTTTGTTCCAACATGTTCAAGTTTGAGCATGTATTGGGTCTGGCAATTTTATCTATAAATCATGTTTGCCGACTTGATCATATGGAATGACTGAGTTTAATTTACAAACCCAAATCATTAACAGCATTCTAAAAGGATCACCTTGGTAGTACCTTCTGGTGAAAAGATTTCAAACTTTTCAAAAGTAATTATTCTTTATAGATTTATTGTGGTACTCATGAAGTAATCTTTTATGATACAATTATGATTTTCATCAGTTAGTATTTTAATGTCTTATGTTGATTGTAAAGTTCAATTGTAGAGTTGATCTGTGTGCATATTGGCAGGGGTAATTTTCTCAGTGATCCCTTGTTGGATTGTTTTTTGTGTAATTGAGTTATTCAAGAGGTCTATATATATTGTAAAACAATCCAAATCAGCACATTTTGGCCATGAGGGTAAAACATAGAATAATTAAACAATATGGCTCGAACAGCATTCTATACAATGAAAGATGGCAAAGTTATGCCAAAAGACTAGGATACTACTTTGTTGCAAAATGATGTAGAAGGAGATGACAAGAGATGCTTCCATGTTAGTCTTCTTTTTGCGGTATCTGAGCTTCAGGTTGAAAAGTTTACTCGACGCACAGGTGCTCGAAGCACGTCATACAGTGACTTATGAAGACGGTCATGGATTATAGACCCTAAACTACGAAAGCCATGGACGGATATTCCATTCCTATTATCCGCGCACTTTTCTCGTTTTTAAAAACTTCCAATTAATGACCCAGTTGTTATTTCTAATTCCTTATTCCCTTCATTGTATGTGTGCCATTTCCTAGGCTTTTCTTGTTACTTAATAAAAAGCGAGCCGGTTACTATGAGACGTGTCTTAGAATCGAGCGTTAGCGAGACGTTTCCAGTTGGTCTGTGTTCCTGATTTGGTTAGGTCTAATACTAGCCAAAGGACGGAAATTCCAAACTTCGGTATTATACTCCGTTTTTTGAAATTGCCAACTAGGAATTCGAATGTCCGTGCTCGGCTTCAAAAGTAACTACTGTGTAAGGGCAGCAGACGAGTACTTGTTGCAATGTATGTGTCAGCTCTACGCCAGATCGCTAGGTATTAAGGGACTTGCTACAGACATACTACGAGATTGACTTGTATACGGAGTCAATGGCCAGAATATTCAATGTAAGTGTTTGCCGAGAAGGACCTTACCTATGAAAAAGCCAACTTACCTTACTAATCGCTCTCGAAAACAGCAGAAAAGATTCTGAATCATTATGTGTGTAAACAGTTAAAACAGTACTTGTTCACTACAACTCACGTCACAAACGTCAGAGAAACCCCCAAAAACTAGCAACATTACCTGTCATAAGTGTGGAGTAAGTCACCTAGCCTCAGGTCTGTCGTTTCAAGGACTCAAGAATGCCACAAATGTAGGAAAAAGAAGCAATTCGTCAAAGTGTGCCGCTCAAGTCAAGTAAACAAAAGCACCAAGAATCAGAAAAAAAACCCACTATGTAGGTGAGGATTGCTCTAACAAAGTTTCAGAAGAACAAGTGGATGACAAGTCAATATAGTAAGTTACAGCTAGAGATAAATCAACAGAACCTATCATTGTTATATGTTTGCTGAATGGTCTACCAATGGATATTTTTTTTTTCCAGTTTTGATACTTGTACATCTTGATTATTAGCAAGATAATTATTCCAAGATGCAATTTGAAAATCCAGTCATATTGAAGACCTTAACAAAAATGAGGTTGAATTGAAGACCTATTAGGTGAGTTAGTACAAGTACTTGGTAAAAATTACAATACATGTGAAGCAGAAGGAGGTCCTGCAGCCCTTTGGTAAAGGGGACTTGTCCTAATCTTATAATAAAGAGACTGGCTCAGCAGAATTTGGAATGTTCACCATCATAGCTAACCAACACCCATTAGATAAACTCTTAGAAAGCTTTTAGTTTGTTTTGTAAGGATGAACGTGGGTTGTCTTCAAGGTGCAAAGCTCAGTTATTAGTAGATGACATCAAACCAAAGTTCATAAGCATAGACTTGTGCCAATTGTTTTTAAAGTTAAAGCAGAAGTCAACAGATACAGAGTTTAGGCATATTTTCCGCTATTCAGTTTTCAAAGGGGTGCACCTATAGACCTGTAGTAAAACAGGATGAGTCAGTGAGACTTTTTGGGGGGGTGACTTGGTGACAAAGTTACAATAAATCAGGTTTCTCAAGACCTACAGCCATCCAAAAAGCTTAGTGTTTACATATCTGTGGGTTGGGCAAATATGGTAGTTGAATCACTTTGTCCATATCAGACTCAACAGGGTGACTAAGAGTAGTGGATGGATATATTCTGTGGGGTTAATGTACCACTACCTGAAAGACAATATACTAAAAGAAATTACACAATCACACCACAGGATGTTAGAAAAATGAAGGCACTTTCTCACAGTTGTAATTGGTGACCAAAAATAGATGTAGATATATTGAAAACACAGTAAAAATTATGTACTATCTGCCAAGAAAATCAACTGTTTGCCACATTCAATTCCATTACACTCTTAGGAGTAGCCAGAGCAGGCTGGAGTTCATTGCATCTTGACTTTGCTTATGGGACCATGGTGTTCGGTCGTTCTAGTTCATTCACAATCAAAATGGCTAGATGCTTATATTATGCCTAATATTACCTCCTCTAGAACCATATATAGATCTTTTCCACTCATGGACTTTCGAGGAAAATTTTACCTGACAATGGGGACTGTCATTCACAAGTGATGAGTTCAGAAAATTATGGAAAACTAATGCGCATAACCATCTGCTCTGTATACCCTAAATACCAATAGGCATTGTGGAAATGGCAGGTTAGGGAAGTGAAAAGAGGACTTCAGTTTATACAAGGTAGCTTCATTCAAGATAATTGTCTAGTTTTTTATTCAATACTGGATTACACTCGTTCACTATTTATGTGGCACCCTCGGAACTTTTAATAGGGTAAAGACTTTCTCTCACCTAAATGGGTTCGAGGTGTAACAGCAATAACAGATCCTATTTCTATTGTTGTATGGTGATTTTGAATAATTCCCAGCTTGTAGAAATTATTGCAGGGTTTGCCTCACAGTAATAACTTCAACTTTGATCTCTTAGTCTGTCCAGATTAAAGTATTTTTTGTCATTTGTAGCATGGTTTTTCTATACATACATAACTTTTCACTTAGTCCTTTACCTTCACACTGCTCTATATTACTATGATATACTAAACTATTGAACTTATATGTCGTAATTAGATTCATTGTTGTATGTTTTTATGTCACTAGTATCGATATATAAAAACGCATACTTTTGTCATTTTGTTATTATTGTTGTTGTCATGGGGTCGGTTGTCAGTGGTCATTAGACTGTCTAGTAACAATTCAACGTCTCAAACGTCAGTTTGTGACTGTTGTGTTTCAGAATCTTCCCTCAATTCACTCAGTCACCACATAATACTTGTAATGCTAATAATACTGCTAAAATTACGTTAATCCAAGTAAATATGTTGTGCCCAATGAACCATTGTTGCCATTTCTATAGAATTGATAGAGAAAGCATGTAATCAATAATAATTACATATTGAAATACTAATGAGTCTATCAGATCTCAATTTTTATCATCTTCACTACAAGACATATATCTCCATTTCAATAGTATACATTATTTTGTACCATACAAGTTAGGATTTAATGGTTTGGTATATCAATTTCTACTAAATCAAGTGTCAAACAAAGTTACTTTGTACTTTTTTAATTCAAATATCTCAAATTTAAATGTAAAATTTAGAATTGTCAAAATATATAACCATGAAGTTTAACAAGATCATAATTCTAAAAAAAAAGAATATTAATTGTTAGAAGATTAGGTACCAATGTTATTTTAAGGGACTGGATTTGCTAGTTTTTCTTGTTTTACACACACCAGGTGTAGTGACTGAGTGGATCTGAGAAGAAATATAGAACTGGCTATTTTTTCACAACTGACAACCATCCCAAATGACAACAGTAACAATAACTATAATAACTATAACAACTGTATATATATAAACAACAATGAACAACAACTGACAAAATACTAAAAGCATATATGATACATGACGTAATAATACACGATAATGAATATATAATTAATACATATAGGTTCAAGGGTTTATCAAGTTACCTACTATAACACACCTGGTAGTCCTATAATTATTTGTCACTATGTTCATTTGTATATATATGTGTAGATATATCAGGAACATGGTAGCAGTGAAAATGCAGGGATGGCCCAGATTGTCCAGATCATGTTTATATATATATGTATATATTACTACATGCTAAAAATGATCTGTATAGACTTATAACACATAAAAACTAGTCATATGAAAGTAGTTAAAAGAAAATACCATCAAATGTACTACTTATACTTAGTATGGATGTTAATATATAATAAATGTTATTTAGCATCTGTTATAGCCATACACAGAATCAAGTGTATGTACTATAGTATATATTGTTTACACTGACTTTGGACATTAAGCAACATAAATGAATTTTTTGTCTTATGAGATAAAGACATGGCACTTTCATCAATGCATACAGAAATGGGTACTTTTCAGAAAATCTGTTTCGTTACAAGTAGGAAAGATATTAAGCTAAGAAACTCCATACAATGTCAATAACATACCTCAAAAACCCTAAAATATCACACCTTGGAGCTATAATACCTAGAATCATTTGATAATGTAGTTGGTCTAGCACTCTTAATCCTTTATGTCCTTTTAATTCTTCTAGCTAATTACAAGGGATAATGTTAAGATCAATCAATATCTATTAGCTATACATTATAAATACCTCCTTCACATTCCATGTGTATTATCCCTGGTTTTAAATAAAAAGTCTAAAGTCAGTGCAATCATATTATAGCAAATGATATTATAGTATCTGTTCATTATTACAATACACAGAATTAAATCTAGAATCCATTATCATGTTGCTAATAAATTAAATCAAGTAAACAATTAGTTAAAATCATTAGTCTAGCTATAGAGAGCTGTAATTAATATCAGCAGTAATGAATATCAACAATAAGGAAACAATAATGTATACCAAAGCACTCTTCAGCTCCATCTTCTCCCACAGGTATTGTCCTATATCTATACTACCACTTATCAACAAGTCCAGAAAGACATATTTACAACTGGTTACTGGACTTTTGTCAGACTCATAATCTTTTATCTGATTCTCAATGTGGTTTTAGACCTGGTCATTCCACAGAGTCTGCCCTGATTACTTCCACTAACTCATGGTTTACTCAGCTGCAACCTTTATTGATCTAACTAAAGCATTTGACCAGTTCCACATCAACCCCTTCTGATGTACTTTTTTTCACTTGACATTCCTCACTTGACATTACTCATCACCTTATGGTTTGGTTTCACAGCTCTCTCACACTTTGATCTCAGCAGGTTGTTGTTAATGGCTGTTCCTCTTCTAGTCTACTGTCCTATCTGATGTTTCCTCAAGGCTTGATTCTTGGACCACTTCTCTTCATTTTGTATTTGAATGACATATTCCAGTTATCTTTCTCCTCAACATCATCCATTTCGCCCTATAATGGTGATGGTGACATCCTTCTATCGTGTCCCCTTCAAATCATCCTTTGAATTTTTACTTGCACCATCTAATGTTAATATCTCTCTTCCTGGGTCAAATCTAAACAACCTAATGATTAATCATTCAAAAACTAAATACATGATATTTCCAGGAAGTCTCCTACATTCTTTACTACTCTTCCTTCTTTCTCCTTGATGGATCGCCTCTTGAATTAGTCTCTTCATTTAAGTACCTAGGTGTTACTCTAACCTCTAACCTCTCCTAGTCTATTCACATTAATGAAACCTGTTCCAAAGGTCAAGAAACTGCTTGGCTGCATCTACCGGCATTTTACTATAACTCTTCTTCTACTGTTCTTATCAAATTGTATTTGACATTAATCCTCCCCATCCTTATGTACAGCTCTCAGTTTGGGATCCTATTCCATTCCTAACACAACAAATTTGAAAAAGTTCAACACTTTGCGCTAAAACTTCTGGAGTAAAAATGGACCTCTGCAGATTATCCTCTACTTCTACAACTCTTCTAATCTTCCTTCTCTATCCTCCTGCAGAACAAACATCCAAGCTTGCCCTTTTATACAAGCTTATTTATAGTAATCTCTACATTCCTGCTGGCTCTTTTTCATTTCAGAATCAGTCCTCTTATAATTTACATTCTTCCCACCCATTAAATCTTAATCTGCCTTCTCCAGATCTTCTGCTAACCTTAACTCCATCCTTCCCAGTGCAATCTCCCTGTGGAATTCCCTTTCCTCATCATTCAAAGATCCTCACTCTCATAAGTCAGTTTAGCAAAATATTTCGAGAATTATCAGGAAATAGCATACACATTGTTCATATTATTTAATTCATCTATCAATATCATCACTTATTATTAATCCTTTACTTCTTATGTTATTTTATTCTCATTATGAATTTAGCATTGTTATTGATGCTCTTTATATTAGCTTTGTTATTAAGTGTCTTTTTGTGTTTTAATTTAAAAAAAAAATTTGGACAGTGTAGTGTGAGCTATAGAGCTCACACTTACAATATCACAGATATATTTGTCTGGACAGAACTAACTGTCTGCCTCAACTAGATCTCTTTGGTATAACAACAATAATGCATGAGAGGTCACAAAGATACTATAATATAGAAAATTACCAAATAAGGAAACTAATAATAATAACAGTTAAGTAATTTACACTACAACAGCAGATTTATAATCTTGAAACATTACGATTACAAACCTTTTGGAAGTTTTAATGTTAGTTTTAAAGAAGAACTGCAAACATGTTGATCAGTCTTTGAACACAGGATATTTTTGACAGTTTCGCTTAGATTAACACTATGCCAAGTCAGCAATTATATCTTATAAAAGTTTTTATTTCTTGCAGATTTGGTTCATATATTTTTTCACACACATGACATGGGAAATTCTTTGGGTTTCTCCCTATATAATATAAGTCCCAATGATCTCTCCATTTAAAGAATTCGTTATAAAGTTTTAGGTTGACTTCAATATGCTCAAATGATCAGCAGATCTTTGACTCTCTTGAAATCAAGAGCTATTGATATATGAATTAGAGGAAACTAAAGTAGGATTAGATAAAATTTTGCTCAGATATAATGACTGGGATAGTTCCATGTTCAAATGCATTTTGATTTTGATTTTTCTGTTAAGAGGTCTCTGACAAATACAGTTTTCAAAAGCCAAAAGTAAAACTTGTAATTTGATATCACTGAGTAAACATGAATTACGTGGAACACAAGGTTTACCACAACCCCCACGGATATCTACGTCAATGTACTTTTTCAATAGTCTTACTACATTCAAACGATCTTGTTGGCAGTTACTAATTAAAGCGATTGCTGTTTTGTTTACACCTTCTAGGTAGTTCCTTTTGGATCAAAACCACCTAAATATTTCTTATTTGGGCAATATTTCAGCACCATTGTAGATATAATGTCTGAATCCAGTCTGTAAGTCATGTCCAATTAAATAAGAATTCCACTGTTTCATTGTAGATGGTCCTGGAGATTTTTGGGGGTGACTCCCTATTATAGTAAATCCATCGTTGTTGAGGTGGTCGCTTCAATGAAAGGAGAAAAGTACGATCAGACATTAAATTACTGGCTTCACTATGAAATATGACAACACTACTCTTAGAGAAATATTTCTACATCTGTTACAAAACGATTTTGTTGTTTTTGTTACCCACATTCTACATCACCACTAGCCATATGATGTCTTTTATGAAATGGTCCCCAAAGCAATTTGTCCAAAACAAAAATTATTTTGAATCTGTGACTGTTTGGGACAGACATGTCAGTATCTGTGGGGAATGTGTCAACTTTAGGTATTGAAAGTGGAATTTTTTTGCTATAGTTGGAAACAAGTATAGAGTAATGCTAATAATATTGCGTAAAACTACTGGTTAATCCAAGTAAATATTTTTGTGCCCAATGAACTGTTGTTGCCATTTCTGTAGAATTGATAGAGAAAGCATGTAATGAATATAATTAATATATTGCAATACTAAATGATCTATCATATCTCAAGTTTTATCATCTTCACCACAAAACATATATCGCATTTCAATAGTATACATTTTGTACCATACAAGTTAGGATTATTGATGGTTTGATAAATCAATTTCTACTAAATCAAGTGTCAAACAAAGTTTACTTTGTGCTTTTTAATTCACATATCTCAAATTTAAATGTAAATTCTAGAACTGTCAAAATATATAACATTCTAAAGAAAAGAGTATTAATTGTTAGAAGATTAGGTACCAACGTTATTTTAAGGGACTGATTTGCTAAGTTTTTCTTGTTTTACACATACCAGGTGTAGTGACTGAGTGGATCGGAGAATATAGAACTGGCTATTTGTACAACTGACAACATCCCAATGACCAACAGTAACAATAACTATAATTAACTATAAACAACTGTAGCATATAAAAACAACATGACAACAACTGACAAGAATACTAAAACATGAGGTATTTATATATTATACATGAACTTAATAATACACGATAATGAATATGATAATATATTAATACATATAGGTTCAAGGTTATCAAGCTACCTATATATCCACACCTGGTAGTCCTACATTTTTTGTCACTATGTTTCATTGTGTATATATATGTGTTATATATATCAGACACATGGTAGCAGTGAAAATGCAGGGATGGCTCAGATTGTCCAGGTCATATGTTTTATGTATGTATGTTTATATATATATAGGTGTATATGTATACACATACACACATTCAGCACATATATATATATATATATATGTATATATTACTGCATGCTAAAAATGATGTGGCATAAACTTATAAACATAAAAACTAGTCATATGAAAGTAGTTAAAGAAAATACATAAAATGTACTACTTAGACATAGTATGGATATATAATAAATGTTATTTTAGCATCTGTTTATAGCCATACACAGAATCAAGTGTAATGTACTATAGTATATATGTTTACACTGACTTTGGACATTAAGCAACATAAAATGAATTTTTTGTCTTATGAGATAAAGACCATCGTACTTTCATTAATGCATACAGAAATGGGTATACTTTTTATAAAAATCTGTTTTCGTTTCAAGTAGAAAAGATATTAAGCTAAAAAACTCCATATAATGTCAATAACCCATACCTTCAAAATTTCCTAAAATATCACACCTTTGAGCTATAATAGCTAGAATCATGTTAATAATGTAGTTTGTCTAGCACTCTTAATCCTTTTATGTCCTTTTAATTCTTCTAGCTAATTTACAAGGGATAATGTTAAGATTAATCAATATCTATTAGCTATAGATTATAAATACCTCCCTTACATTCCATGAGTATTATCCTGGTTTTAAATAAAAAGTCTAAAGTCAGTGCAATCATATTATAGCAAATGCTATTATAGTATCTGTTGTTATTACCATACACAGAATTAAATCTAGAATCCATTATCATGTTTGCTAAAAATTTTAAACCAAGTAAACGATTAGTTAAAATCATTTAGTCTAGCTATAGAGAGCTGTAATTAATATCAGCAGTAATGAATATTAACAATAAGGAAACAAATAATGTATTATACACATATTATATGATGTCAGTGCTAACCATCACTACATCGGATGCGAAAACTAATAAGTAACTCAAGTGGCAAATTGATGTCTTAAAATGACCGATCATCATTAGGAATATATCTAATAAATTTATAATAGCTTTTCAGGTTATGACAGCAATGCTAGTTAGTTTTCAAATAAAACAGTATCCATCTCTTGCCCATGGCTTCAATTATTTGCCAATAAACTATAAAGGGTATTTTTTGCTTTGTTTGACTTTATACATATTATTGAATTAGACTACTTTTGGCTTCTTGGTAACAATATTGGGCTTAAATTATATTGAAGAAACTATGGAGGGTAACCAAGCCTTTTGTTTGAATGACACAGTGCATTTTATAATTAGATGAATAACTTTATTACTGATTATTAATTGTTTATAAACATTATAATCAAGCATCCATAACATAGATATTATATTCATTTCTATATAAAAATATATACTGCCAGCGCCTTAAGTGTATAAGCATACATCTGATGGTGTTTCTTAGTAAGTACTAGTATAGTTAGTTTTAGTGTGACTCACACAAGTCTATACATACACATCTCTAGTAATTATAAATCCATGTTTTCCAAACCTCAATAAATTTTACTCAATAACCTACTAATATACAATATAATATACAGAGTCATAATCATGTATAAACTTATATAACAAATTCATAAGCTAATGTGAAATGTATGTATGAATATATTAGCTCTACTAAAATTTAATTCCTCACTTTGATAACTGGACCAAACATCTGTCTACACAAACGGGGTCCTTGTTAGAATGACAAATATAAGAAATCGAGATGTATGACAAGAGGGTGAAATCTAGTACACTTCTCCTTGAAATATTTGAAATCTCAAAAAAGAAATCTTCTTAATTAAATATTTTCGCTAAGCAACGAGTTAACTAGACGTTAATTAACTTAGTATATTTGCATTCCAAATTCCTAATTTGGGCATACTGGTTCATTTTTGGAATTGGACCAAGTTCATAGATGGTATTGTTTTTTTTCTTTTCCTTAAATTTTGTCCTGATCCTCAACTGGTCAGTGTAATTCCCTTCATTAAATGACACAATAAAAGATCCTCATATACACATTAAATAGTTGAGCAACTAGTACAAGAGAGGTGACATTAAACCCACCCTGTTGACCATTTGACTAGGATTGCTGTCATTTCATGGAAAATAAATCAGCTAATCTTCTGTAAAATGTATCGCTCCACTGGCGGATCCAGAGTGCAGAAATAGGGGGTGCACAAACCTAATAAATTCATAAATTTATTATTCATAGCACATCTTTTAATTGCAAGGTGTGGTTGCTATGAATATACTTAAGTTAATAATTATATACCACAGGGTTGTGACTTGATGATTGACCATGAATATTATTATAGAATAAAAAAGATGGTGCCTGTGCACCTCAGCACCCCCCTGGATCCGCCAGTGACCTCTTCCAATATTTCTACTGTTGTCTAAAAGACAATTGTAAAAACACCATTAATACTTCAATGACCTTTTGGCCACCACTCCCTTTTGTATTATCATGCTTCTCTTATGCAGAAGAGATTTATATAACCATGTCCAGTGTTTAGAAACATAGTGCTGGTAAATTAAATGTATCGAACTGATATTAGCCATCCCTACATTACCTTCATTTTTAGAGATTACATTTTTAATTACTTGCATATATGGTTTGGTCATACTTAGGAATGTAATAATCGTTTTATCAGAACCCGTTGTCATTGTGAAATTGTTTCTCTTCTAAAATATACCCTAAAACATTATTCACTGCTAAATATTTCCTCTTCAGTGGAAAATATGACCCCCTGATTATTATTAAGTATTAAAGCAAGTAAAAAAAGTCAGT
Source organism: Gigantopelta aegis (assembly GCF_016097555.1). Lineage (NCBI taxonomy): Eukaryota > Metazoa > Mollusca > Gastropoda > Neomphalida > Peltospiridae > Gigantopelta > Gigantopelta aegis. The sequence goes on along the minus strand of NW_024532929.1, from coordinate 29,667 downwards.
AAAATGTATTAAAGCTTATTTGGTTTATTTTGTTAATCACAATGAATATTGTAGTAGGAACAACGTGTTATCGATCTGTAGTGGATCTTAATTGTGTTACTAATAATTACGTATGAATATTATTATGGTTAGAGCCCCTATATGGCTACCATGCTTTTAGCTGACCTAGTAGGAGGTTGTACATAGCATCAATAGCATGACAACGAACAGTTTTGAAGTACTGAAGAACGTAATAATTCCGAATACCTTACACCACATTGCTTTATTAAATATCTTCTCTTCATGATGGTGTTGAAGAAATAATCTCTGAAATATATTTCTCATGGGTTTTTGCATGGTCACGAAATAAGTCTCCAATTTTCACAGTTATATCCAGAATAGGTCCATTTTATCACCAAAACTTCCTGACACAAAATTACTTCATGCATTTTGAACATCCATTGATGCTGTATAACTGACAAAGCACAAACTTTTTCTCAGTGGCTAGGAGATCAGCAGTAACACATGTCAAGCACCCATTACAAATGTATATCCAAACAAGATGCTGACTTCATCCACACTCCATGCCACAATTCAAGTAATTCATCAACCATTGGTTTAAAGTAAAAGTTGAGATTAAGTTTTGGTTCAGTTGGTCCGGTATGCATCCAACAATAATGACGTTTTTCACTTTGGATCACTCACGTCTTGGTAATGTTGTCAATAACTATAATTCCCATGCTGTATTGAGTTCGATTAAAGGGTTTGAAACCTATCAATATTCTGTTTGAAAGATAAATTGTAAGGATCCTTTAGAAAGGTTTTGCCCATCAACTGTCATAAAATCTTTCCATAAAGCACCATTGTAAACATCCATTAGAGTGTTTGGTATATGGTTCTTTGTTCTCCACAATTCACACTTCTTTATAAAATTTCTCTACTTAAAAGCTTTAAAAGACCTCGTTTTAATGGGAATGTAAACATATATTCTTTTAGGCATGAGCTTGTAGTTACTACCACCCTTAACTTTCCTAAACAGTGATTCTTTACAAGTTTTGTGTTTCTATAGGTGCAAAGGAGATTCCTTTAATGACTTTATGAAGATACTCAGAGAGGATAAACATGGAATGACAACCAAGGCACACAATGTACTTTTTTAGTTCAAGAGCCTTATCTTTAGAGAATGCTTTCTGAAGAAAGTACACATTTTTGTGTTTGTATCAATAGCTTCCTAATTTTACATTTCACATCTTCATCTGAAAAAGAAGTAGGTAATCCAAGTAAGGAATGTACGAAAAAATGAAGCCCAAAATTTAGAACTTGATCTGAAACATAACACAGCCGAAGTAAGGTAAAAATTACAAATAAATTGAGCAATTTTGGACATTTCACTGTCAACTATATGTATTACTGGCTTATCCATCATAGTGTCATTTAATATGGCCTAATTCTTCTAGTTGTTCAGGTGGTGTGATATGATCACTTTTTATGAGAAGAACTTCCTCATCATCACTATTAGATTATCTATATCTAAATCATTAGTATACAAATTGATGACTCTGAATCATCAGTAGTAACATCAGTTTGTGATATTCTCCGTTTGTACACAATCAACACCATCTGTAGCACTAGAAGCATTTCTTGGTGGATGATAGTCATCATGCCAGCACTGACATCATGGTCAGCTTCTGCATTCACCACTTGTGTATTGTTCAAGAATGACTAACAATTTTCCTATGCACCAAGAGAAGTGTGACTTAAAGTGTCTTGGGATTGCACATAAGTATAAACTCTGATATCTCAAATAATCCAAATAGCTGAATATGATTTTCCATCACATTTTAAACATATCTTTCTTTGACGTTTTTTCGAGCGTGATGACATGATGATTATATGTTAGGCCTACATGAAAAGATAAAGCAGCAAGATTTAAAGATCGGATATTACAGTAACAATCAAGGCAAAGTCCGTCCTATTATGCCCACTCCCAACATGTAAATTAGCGGTCTGTGGTCTCAAGGGCTGCTAGTAGCTCTAGATCTCATACCGTGCCTCTCTCTCATAAGAGCTTTTATGGAAGAAGAACTCAGGTACGTGTACAGGTAAGGTAACTTGGTAAGTGCTGGGCTTACCAGCGCGGCCGTTGATTGTAGTCCCTGTCTTAGTCACAATTAAATCAGTAATTTTTCACCCAATATGGACTAGTACTAATGTATGCCATTAGCCCCTTTTTTATGTAGGATTGAAAATCATGTAGAAGAAGCTTGTTTGAAAGGCCAATGATGGAACAATCATTCTATGGGTCAAGACTGCACAGCGACCATGAACAGCACACAGTGATGAAGAATCACTTGATGAATAGGGACAGGGGAATTTTTCCCTGTTGCAAATTCTATACCAACTAATATGGTAGATTTAATATATCGGTTTTATTGCGGTCATCTGTTTCATCAAATTTGATGAATTGTCATCTCTTTTTATCTTACCTGACTGATCAAGTTAATTCTCTTGAAGAGAAATATTTCATAGTGTTCAAACAAGTTTTTCTTCACCATCAAGTTCTTTTGCAGAGTCTTCCACAGAGAGTGTTAAGAAGATAGAAATGCAGTTCCCAGTAGAATTACAAGTATTATTTACATTATACATGTATTGTGTTCATGCAAGCAGTGTGTTAATATGGTTGTTGTTTAGAGTTTGGTGCATACATTACATAATACTTTACCAGCTGAAAAGAAATTGAATTCTCCATGAAGGGTATGCTACATATATGTAATAATTGCAATTATTAATGTTTAATTAACTTTCATAGAATTGACAGCGAGCATAACAAACTTGTTATTGTTACTTGTACAAAGGAACTAGAATCACATGGCTATACTGTAGCTCAAGTTAAAGGTAATTTGACTTCATTGTGATATTTTATAATTGTTATAATTATATAAGCAGGAATTCTAGGCATATACAAGTGCTCTTTACTAAGGCAACCAAAAGATGATGAAAGAGAAAAATGACTACGTAGATCAAGACAGCAAAGAGTATGATGTTTAATGGTTTTGTAGCATTGTAATGATGTATTATAGATTTGGGACAGACGTTCAAAACAAGTTACATAGAATAAAATCACCTTTGGTGGCTGATGTAACAGCATCAATCATGTCTGATGAGGAAGCTGTTGAAGATAGATCCAATGAAACAAAAACAGCCTGAATTGAGGTCACAGGTTTATAACAAATTCATGATAGATTAGATGAAAGGGCTACAAACACTCAAAATTTGCTAGGAAGAAAAGGGTAATTGTCACACCATGAAGTCAGATTTCCTTGCAAACATCAAACCATGGATGATATGTAAATCAGTATGTGGGCAAACATCAGCACAATATTATACATATTATCATTTATGTATTCATATTATCACTTATTTGTATGAATTTTCATTTATGTATCTGTTATCACTTATTTATAGAATATTCTGTTTTCATTTATTTTTGAGTCCAATCATCTTTTCATGTGAAATAATAATTTACAAAAATAATTCTAAATAGCAAGGAAGTTATACAATAGAATATACAGTGGTGAGTATTTCACTATGGGGGCTATACATCTGATATACAAGCATTTTACTATCATTAATACAGTATGAATACACAAGTGTATAACATAGAGTCCTTTGTGAACAAAGAAATGTGCTAAGGGTAGGTGTAGTCCAATACTTCATTAAACATTCAATGTCTTTGGTTAATAAAGAATTGAATAAAAGAAGTTTATGTGATCATATCTTTGCTCATGTACACTGGTTTAATTAACATCCTCAAGATTCCTGGTTTGTAAATCCTGTTCTTGTTGTGTCTCCTGATTTCAAATCATTAGGACCTTTTTCATAATTCCCTCTCAGTTGCATTATGTGCAGGTGCTATTATTTCAGACAAAATCCTTTATGACTATGGCAAGATAGTGTTAATATCATTATTCCTACTGGTAGGAATTCATGTAGTTTGAAGACATTGTACCAGCATGTGTAGATCTCCATCTAGACTTGCTAAGTTTTTTGTACATAATAATTTAATAATTATAATCAATGTAATTATACTTATTATGTATGAATGAATGAAAGTATACATTCACTGTATAACTAATGTATTCAATAATTAGAATTCACATAGGATATACTCAAGCCATACGCATTTGTATAACATTGAGTATACTTAATTTTCATATTCTATGTTTAAAACATTAATATACAATATAATAATTCTATGATCAATTTGTCCCTATTACTTTTGAAAAATGTCATGCATGCTGTAGGTGCAGTAGATACAAAGGCCTGTGTAAGGCTGCGTCTGTGTTAAGCTGGTCGTGCCTGCTTCTACTGCCTATCTGGTTGTCATGGGCACTGCCTTAATCCCTTGAGTTCATCCAATGTTGCTACTGTTCCTTCTGCGCCTATTACTTCGCTGAAAGCTCAGTCGACGATAGATCAGTCTTCTCTGCGGACTCCGAACTGGAACATATTGGCTTCTCCATGTATTGACCTTGCGTCTACTTGCTCCATTGTTTTCATCTTCTTCAGTAGGGAGAGCGTTTTGATGAACTCCTGCCTTGTGGATGCATCCTCTTGGACTACATCACCATTTTAGGCTTGAGCATGTGCGGCTCTCATAAAGTCCCTGACTTTGCTGATTTTCACCAATAGCTAACCAACTTTCTGTGGAATGACATCGATGGCGAATCTTTCTCATCTCTTTGTTAAGCCCTGCTATGATGAGATTGTTCACTGGAGAAGAATGTTTTCAAAGTTCCCTATGGAAAGATTAGCGCTTCCTTTCGTACGTGAACAAGCCAAGTTATTTCAAGCATACTCAGACTCCTCTGTTCTTGACTCAGTTGCTTTATATGCTGCTATGATAATGCCTTCTCTCCCTCTACAAAGGCCTCCTGTAAACTATGTGCCAAAGAACTTTCCAGTCTCCTTGATCACCATCTACCATTTGGTTGAGTGGAGATCTGGCTTCTCCACTTCAGGTAGGTTGTTCCATTCAGGCTCGTCTGACTATTACTCGTCCTACAAACATACAGATAACCTTCCCCGAAAATTCTCCAATCTAATGTTTTGTAGGAAATGTGAATGCTGCAATAGATAATTATCTGATTATGGAAAGTAGTGGTATTCACTCTTTGGATACTATGATAGATGATCAGTCAGTGAAAAGATACTATTAGAAAAGCATCTCCTGCTCACCCCACTCATCCATCCACTACAATTGTGACCTCACATACCCCTGACGTCTTTCACTCTGTTTCTGTTTGATTCCATCTCCCCAGAGTTAATTAGATCTCTCTTGCACTGAAGATAATGGTTCTTCTGGTCCGTCGGACTTGACGCTGCTGCTTAGAAACATTGTGTACCTCATTCCAATCCTCTTCAGCTACTTACGATGCTGTGCTCTCCTTCATTGACAAAATGAATATGTATCTCCTATATAGACCCAGCTGTCTTCACCCACTCCTAGCCAGTAGATTGATTGCTGCTGAGTACCCCCCCATAAGAGTTGGTAGGTTGTTTCGTCGCATTATTGGTAATCAGCAGTACTTCAGGTTGTTGGTTATGATTGTAGTAAAGTGGCAGGATGTGAACAGCTTCGTGCTGGCTGACTTGGAGGCAGTAAGTTTCACCTATTCGACCCCTATTTGAGTCAGCAGATTGTGAGACTGTTTTAACTCATCGACGCAAGGAATGCATTTAACTCACTCAACAGACATGCAACTCTACTAAATATGCACAATCTCTGTCCATCTTTGGCAATAATTCTAACTAACTGCTATCGATCTGATGTTCCCTTATTCATTGATGATGATACTATCTTCTCATCAGAAGGAACAAAAGCATAAGTCAAAAAGACAAAAGGAGACCCTTTACAATGGTTATGATATGCGATAGGGATACTCTCTCTCATCCATCATCTTAATCAACCTTCAGTCCACCAAGTCTGTATGCAGATCATGCTGCAGCCTTGGAAAGCTGTCCACATAGTATCTTGGTGGAGGAGCTTCAGTGTCCGGTCCTTTATTTGGATATTATGCAAATCCCCCTAAGTCGGTGCTCATAGTGAACCTGAAATTGAGGAAACTACTGCCCGTTCTGTTTATGCTGACATAGATATCAATATTACATCTGAGGGTCATCGATACCTTGGGGCCCCAATAGGATCGGAACATTTTATATCTAACTTTATTTAAGATAAGATCTCTGAGTGGGTGTCTCAGCTAGAGAAACTCACTACTGTGGCTCAAACTCAACCACATACTTCATATTCTGCCTGCTAACTCACGGGTTTTTTTTTATAAAATTGTATATCTTTGTCATACTACACACTGGTGTATATGAACACATTCACCCAGTGGAAGATTGTCTGAGAAGGAGATTGATTTCCGTTTTGACAGATAGGAATGCTGTCAATGATTCTATACGCTCCCTTTTTTCTCTTCCTGCTCGCCTAGGAGGCCTTGGATTAACCTATAGCCATGTCCAAGTTGAGAAGAGTGGTCTCCATCTGATAGAGGTTTTTTTGATGTAGGGGTTTATAAATCCATTTTCCACCACCTACATCAGATCAACCCTTAAAGCATCCCATAAGAGAAATGAACAAGAAGAGAAGACAGTATGACTCTAGAATCCGCACAGTTGAGCATGGTACTTTCACACCTCTGTTATTCACACTGCTGGTGGGATGGACCTGCAGCTACTACCTTTTACAAACGTTTAGCTTCTAACTTGTCTGACCACCATAAAAAAACCCTATTCACTTATCCTGAACTGGATCCGCTGTCGATTTTCTTCTTAGATCTGCCATCCTATGTTTATGTGGAGCTCGCTCTTCATATCATAGACCTATTTTCTCTAACATTAATTTACTGGACTGGCCCTCTCTGAAGGAAGAGTGGCTCATTAATATGGTTTTCTTTTTTACTTTCCTTTGTTTCATTTTTGGTGTATTATTAAAGTGAGTATGCTGTGTACTCTCTCACATTATTGTATCAATATTACTGTGTTAATTCTATGATCAATCGTATCCTTTTTTTTCACTTTAAAATACTCACAAATAATATGTATAACACAGTACTAGCAGAGTGATAACTGTACATATTTTGTGCTTACAATACAATAACAATTAAATAACATGTAAATTCACTGGCAGTGTTTATTTATTTTTTTATGTAATCAGTTACTTTTATATTATTTGTTTTTGAATTTCTGCATGACAATTTCTTTTTAAAATCAATTATATAGGATTGATATATTTTTTGAAGGCAAAAATGCTGGAGTCTTGAAAAACAATAGGTACATACTGTCAGTACAGTAATTCAAATATGATGAATTTCTATTAGCCACATTATGAACAAGATTTAATTGTTGAAATCCAATTGTAATCATCTTTGACAAGAAGAGAGTCATCATTATTGTTGTTAACAACCTTAATTGATGCATTATTATTTAGACAGCACTTCATAATTTGAAACGTTAAGGTTACAAACCTTTTAGAATTCCTAATGTCAATTTTAACAATAATTAATAAACGTGTTGATCATCCTCAAAACAACAGCTTCGCTTAACACTATGCCAATCAGCAATATCTTTATAAATCTTTAATTACTTGCTTTGGTTCAGATTGTCCATATAGTTTAAGAATTGTCCACTAAATAAGAAATTCCGTTGTTTCATTGTAGTGGTCCTGAATTTTATGGGTTTTAATTAAGACAAAATAGATATTATTACATTTCATGAAAATTAATATTTTCTTATTTTATTGCATTGTTTTTGATGTTAGTTCAAAGTTGATACTTCATTGGGTCTTGAAAAAGCAATAGGTTTATACATACTGTCAGTATCATATATCAAATTCAATAAGAATTTTTGCTTAGCCATATTATAAACAAAATTTAATTTGTTGAAATGCAATTGTAATCATGTATGAGAAGAAGGGAGTCAGCAGAATTAATATTTAATTGTTAAGAACTTAGTGGATGTATCATTAATTAGACAACATTTTTTAATAACCTTGATACGTTAAGATTACAAACCTTTTGGAAGTCCTAACTCTCAATTTTAAACAATGATTATAAAAATCTTGTTCATCTTTGAAAAACAGATATTTTTGGCAGTTTTTGCTTAGCACTATGCCAATCAGCAATATCTTTATAATAATCTTTATTTCTTGTAGATTTGGTCATATAGTTTTTTCACACACCGCGACATGGGAAATCCTTAGGGTTTCTCTCCCTAATAATGTAAAATCCCAATGATCTCTCCATTTAAAGAATTCATTATAAAGTTTAGGTTCACTTCCAATATGCTTCAAATGATCAGCAAGATCTTTGATTCTCTGAATCAAGAGCATTGATATCAAGAATTAGGAGGAATTAAAGCAGGATTAGATAAATTTGCTCCAGATATACACACCGGGATAGTTTCATGTTCACATGCATTTGATTTTCGATTTTTTCTGTTAAGAGATCTCTGCAAATACAGTATTTCAAAAGCCAAGTAAAACTTGTAATTTGATATCATGAGAAACATGATTTACTTGGAACACAAGGTTACCACAACCCCCACGATATCTACGTCAATGTACTTCTTCAATAGTCTTACTACATTCAAACGATCTTGTTGGCAGTTACTAATTAAAGCGATGCTGTTTTGTTTTTTACCTTCGAGATAATTCCTTTTTGGATCAAAGCCACCTAAATATTTCTTATTTGGTATTATTTCAGCACAATTGGTATAAGTAATGTCTGAATCCAGTCTGTAAGTCATTGTCCAATTAAATAAGAAATTCCACTGTTTCATTATACCTGGTCCTTTTTGGAGGGGCTCCCTATTATAGTAAATCCATCGTTTTGAGGTGGTCGCTTCAATGAAAGGAGAAAAAGCATGATCATCATTAGATTACTGGCTTCACAATGAAATATGACAGCACTACTCTTAGAGAAATATTTTCTGTCATCTGTTACAAAACATTTGTGTTTTGTTTACCACATTCTACATCACCACTAGCCTCTGATGACTCTTTATGAAATTTTTTTCGCAAAGGAATATGTCCAAACACAAAATTATTTTGGATCTGTGACTGCTTGGACAGATGTGTCAATATCTGTGAGGAATGTGTCACCTTGAAATATTGAAAGTGGAATATTTCTGCTATAGTTGGAAACATATAGATAAATGTTAATAATATTACTAACACTACTATTAATCCAAGTACATACTTTTGTGTCCAATGAACCGTTTTTGCCATTTCTGTAGAATTTGATGAGAAAAGCATGTCATTAATGAATAAAAATTAAATATATGCAATACTAAATGATCTATCATATGGATCAAGTTTTCAATTTTTCCACAATACATACTCTGCATTTCAAAAGTATACATTTTGTACCCATACATTAGTTAGGATTATTAATGGTTTTGGTATATCAGTACTATTTCTCACTAAATGCCAGTGTCACCAAAGTTTTTACTTTTGCACTTTGTAATTGACAATATGCTCAAATTTAAATGTAAATTCCAAAATTTGCCAAAATAATTATAGAATGTATGTACTATAGTACGTTTGCACCATTGACAACTATTAATGCAAGCAGTAAATAACTTTGTATGCCGTCATATGAGATGTATGACATGTATGTACACTTTCATCAATTATCCTGCATACTGAAATGGAATAAACTAAAACACTCCATACAATGTCAATAATACTACCTTATAGATTCTTAAAATATCACGCCATGAGGCTATAACGCTATCCGAGTTGAGAAGACCTATACATATATAAATAACTTTGCCGTTTTACGTGCCTTCTGAACGAATCAATTCAACTTGCATACGCGTATTTAATATAAAAATCTGGCTCTTTAGCCCTACGAGAAAGTACGCATACTATAAAACTCTAAACCCACATTTTCAACGACATACCCTTCGATATACTACAAATTTGCACCTTCAAAGACTTAACGAATAACATTTTTGCCTTGACAAGTCAGCCGTCTGTCACATGGCAATTCAAAATTACATTCTAATTATATGACAGATGTTCTATTATAACAATTATTAATATTAAAATAATAACCAGGTATTGTCTTAGGCGATTTAAGGCGCTATAAAGCCCCCAAGGTTCAAAAATCTTTAACAAAGACGGAAGACTGAGAATGCCTAAAAGAAATCGTCATCTGAACTATCCATTGGCCCGATATGGTAGTAGATTTTCATCTGATGTCTTCGCGATCAAAATCACACTAACATGTGTCTGGAGAGTCTGTATCTCTTTGTTAAAGTTGAAAAAGCAGCTCCGTTAATGTCAACTTTCCGGAAGCATGATATGCACGTGAACAAATAATGAATAAATTAAATCTACTGCATATAGTAAAGAGGAAATACCTCACCTTACATTCCATGCAAAAATTCCTTTTTTAAAAAAGAGCTCTTCTCAGCTCGACAGAGTATAGTTATATCACGTGATATTTATAGTTGGTCTAGTACTCTTAATCCTTTTACGTCTTTTTAATTCATCTAGCTAATTTACAAGTCATAATCTTAAGATCAATCAACATCTATTAGCTATAGATTATAAATACTTCCCTTCACATTCCATGCATATCATCCTTGTTTTGAATAAGATCAGTGTAATCATATTATACCAAATGTTATTATAGTATCTTTTATTATTACCATACACAGAATTAAATTTAGAATCCATATAATATTTGCTAATAAATTTAAATCAAGTAAACATTATAGTTTAAAATCATTAGTCTAGCTATAGACAGCTAATTAATTAATATCAAAACAATAACACATATTTTTATATGATGTCATTCCTAACCATCACTACATGGGATGGAAAACTAGTAAGTGACTCAATAGCAATTGATGTCTTAAAATGACCCACATCACTACCAATCTTTCTAATATATTTATAATGGCTTTCAAGGTGTATGACAGCACGACAGATTTTCTATTGTTGTATGTGACAATTAAAAATTTAGCATGTGCAACTTTTAGCAATTACTAGGAATAAACGATATTGCAGGCTTTGCCTCATACAATAAAGATTATATTAATTAATAATTCGACTTTGATCTCTAAGTTTTCCAGTATAACGTTACTTTTGTATTTGTAGCATAGTTTCTATACTACCTAGCTTTTCAACTTTGTCATTAACCTTAAGACTGCTCTAGATACCTTGCAAATAATGTCTGATCATCTGATTTCTTTGTATGCTTGTTAGTTTTACCAATATATATATATAGATATGATAGTGACAGATAGATAGATATATGTTTCGGTAACACAGTATAATGCTTTCTATCAAATAATTTTACATACTTGCAACCTGTATAAACATGTATTGTTTAAATCAACCAATCAATTCTTACAATGAATAATATACTATTAGTTCAAATAAACAATATCCATCTCTTGCTAATGGCTTCAATTATTGGCCATAAACTACAAAGGTTACTTTTGGTTTAGGTTGACTTATACATATTATTAAGTTAGACTAGTTTGGCTTCGTGGTACCAATATTGGCTTAAATTATATTGAAAAAACTATGGTAACCAGGTTTTTGTTTGAATGACACAGTGCATTTATAATTAGGCAACCTTTTTTCAAAATAAATGTATGGTACTATTCAAGATCTAATTCCTCACTTTGAACCAAACCTCAATAAATTTACTCAATAAGGTGCTAGTATACAGTATCATTATACATAGTCATAATCATGTATGAAACTTATATAACCAATTTATAAGCTAAAGTGAAATATCACTTTTAGCCGTGTAGTAGCTATATAAAGCGCACACCCATTGAACGGCAGCCTAAAAATAATGTATTGTACTATTCAAGATCTAATTCCTCACTTTGAATATCTGTCTACATAAAGGGTTCCTGTTAGAATGACAAATATAAGAATTGAGATGTATGACAAAAGGGTAAATCTAGTAGGCTTCTCCTTGAAATCTTTGAATTTCAAAAACAATCTCAAGAATCCTCTTAATTGGATTATTTTCGCCAAGCAAAGAGTTAATATTCCTTCTTGACGTTTTAATTAATTAACTAAGTTTGTCATTAATTAGTATATTTGTATTCCAAATTCCTAATTTGGGCATACTGTTCATTTTTGGAATAGGACCCAGTTCAAAATTATCTGTAAGATCTAATCCAGTCAGTGTGCATAGACGGTATTGTTTTTTCTTTCCTTATATACGTTGTCTGGATCTTCAACTGAGGTGAGTGGTAATATTCCTTTTGATTAATGACACAACAAAGATAAAGAAAGGTTGCATTAAAGCTACACCTGTGACCATTGACTGGTGTTATACAAGTTACCTCTGTGCGCACAATTTATTCCACAATGAACACACAACAATATTTATAAATCAATGCTATAAAGGGCGTGCCGGTTCATCAAAGAAAAATGCCACAATTGCGGCAAGACTGGCCACATCTCTAAGGTGTGTCAGAGCCCTATCACAAGTCTCTTAGAAGTCTAAAAGAAGACCAGCAAAGGGCCTGCACTCTGTAACAAGGAGGAGTCATTCACTTCGGAAGAACTCACTCCCATTATGAAGTTAAAATCTAATAATTTATTTATGAAGTTATTCTTTTTCCTCTAGGTCTGATCCAATTAAGCTATCTGTGGAAGTAAATGGTCACAAGTTAGACATGGAGTTGGACACAGGTGCTTCAGTCGCCGTCATTAGTGAAGACACGTTCAATTCAGGCTGTCATCCCCAGTTCAGCTCCGCCTTAGTAATGCATCTCTCACTTCGTATTCAGGACACTCATTAGAAATCCTGGGAAGTGCAAATGTCAAGAACTTAAGATACCAGACACGAACAGTCACACTTCCAATTTTTGCAATCAAGGGTAAAGGCTATGAGTTTGTTCGGTCGTAACTGCTGAAGAGGATCAAACTGGACTTGCAGATTATCAAAAGCTTACGTATCAACTCACCATTGGGTGAAGTCATTGAGGAACATTCTCGTCTTTTTTCAGATCCGAGCTAGGGAAGTTGAAGGGTATGGAAGCCAAAATCTTTGTCCCCAGCAAACTCAACCTCGTTATTTTAAACCTCACCCAGTCCCCTACTCGTTACGTGACAAGGTAGATCTAGAACTAGAACATCTATTCAAAGCTGGAGTTATCTCACCAGTTCAATTTTCTGATTGGGCTGCCCCAATGTAACAGTTGTCAAGTCAGATGGGAGTATACATATTTGTGGAGATTATAAGGTGACAGTCAACGCAATCTACAAAACTAGAAGAGTATCCTCTTCCTCGAGTGGAAGATCTATTCTGGAGGTATTCTCTAAACTACACCTTTCTCGTGGCTTCTCAACAATTGTACTAGAAGAGAATTCCAAAAAAGTTTACTATCATTAACATTCAGAAGGGTTTATTTCAGTTTCGAACGACTTCCTTTTGGTATCTCTTCCACCACCTGCCATTTTTCAACAAACAATTGAGAGTTTGTTGCAAGAATTACTAGAGGTGGTTGCATATATTGATGACAATTCAGTAAGCCAACAGGATCACCTTGGAACCTGACAAGAGTACTGAATTGTTTACAGAGGCTGGAGTAAGATTGAAGAGACCAAATGTACATCGCTGCACCGTCAGTTAAATACCTAGGTCACGTTATCGATCAAAGAGGGTTTGCATCCATCAGAGGAGAAATTCAGAGCAATTAAACAATGCCCCATCCTCGAAATGTGGCAGAATTAAAGTCGTATTTAAGTTTGCTCAATTATTAACTCTAAATTCTTGCCTCACTTATCTACTCTTTTGTCTCCATTGTACCATTTATTTAGGAAAGATGTAAACTGGTCCTGGAAGAAGTTTGCAAGAACAACAGTCAGCAATTTAATAAAGCCAGCAGTTGCTTCAATCATCCACACTCCTCATGCATTATGATTGTCAAGGAGATCATACGTTCGTGTGATGCTTCACAGTATGGTTTAGGAGCAGTTTTAGCTCATAAGATGGACAATGCAAGGTGGAGAAGAGAAACCAATGCCATTCATTTCTACAACTCTCTCACCAGCTGAGAAGAAGTACTCACAATTAGAAAAAGATCCCGGCTAGCAATTATTTTCGCTGTGAAGAAACTACACCAATACTTATAAGGAAGAAAGTTCAAAATATATTCAGACCACCACCACTGAAGTATTTATTCACTGAAAACCCTCCAATACCAGTGATGACTGCATCAGGATTCAAAGTTGGTCACTACTTCTCAGTTTCTTATGAATATGAGATTGAATATCGACCAGGATCCAAAGTAGCAAATGCTGATGCTCTCAGTAGATTCCCCTTTACCAGAGACCACACCTGAGTCAAGTAAAGATGGATTGGTAGAACTACTCATTCATCAAACTCTCAGAGTAATTGTCACTGATAATCAATAAAAAATTGGACAAGAAAAGGATTCAATCTTATCCTGAGTTTATCGTTTTGTATTACACGGATGGCCAAACATTGTTGACAATGAAGATCTCAAGCCATACTTAACCGTCGAACTAGCAGAACATCAAGGGTGTGTCTTTTGGGGTCACGAGTAATTGTACCTCCACCTGATCATCACTGGTGTTGATCAACAACTTCATACCACTCACCCTGGAGTCAGTCAAATGAAGAGCCTCATCGTTCATATGTCTGGTGGCCAGGTATAGACAGTGATATTGTGAAGAGAGTGTGTCAAATCAAATAGACCTTCTCCTAAGTAAAGCTCCTCTCCACCCATGGGAGTATCCCTCTAAACATTGGGCGCGATACACATTGACCATGCTGGGACATGCTGGACCATGTCATGGGCAAATGTTTTTAGTGGTGATAGAGCTCATTCTAAATAATTGATGTTGAAATAGTGAACTCTACTTCTGCCTTGAACACCATTATTAAACTTCGTTCATTATTTGCGACACATGGCATACCAGAACAGTTGGTGTCAGATAACGGATCAGGTTTTCGAAGCGAGGAATTCAAGCAATTCACAAATCAGAATGGTATTAAACACATATTCACATCACCTTACCATCCCTCCTCCAATGGACTTTGCTGGCAGGGCAGTTAAAAATTTTCAAGAGTACAGTTGTTAAAATGGATGGTCCAATTGATATACGTTTATCTAGACTTTTTCTTCAGTATAGGGTAACACCCCAGCCTACTACTAAACTTTTCCCCGTCTCAACTCCTAATGGGGAGAAGATAAGAACATGCTTTAGATGCAGTTTCATCGTGATATGTTAGAAGATGTTGAGAATAACAGGAGAAACTCATCTCTGGCAAGCAACATGAAAGTTTAAACTGGATGATCTGTTGTTTGCAAAAAATTTCATGGATCTATGTGAATACCGGTGAAGGTAACTAAAATAACTGGACTTTATCGTATGAAAGTTACAACTGAAAGTGGCGTGACTTTACGACATCATGTTGACCATCTTCAAGAAGATTTTCAGAGTCACAAACATCAAGAGGATTGGTCAATAATAGATACCACACCTCAAGTAAGACCTCAACATAATCAGGTAAAAGTTTCAGAAGCTCAAGAGGATCATGTGGAACCAAACAGAGCCTACTCAGTCGACACCTGAAAATCCAACACCAGTAGTACGTTCACCAGTTAGAAGATCAAGTTGAAAACGAAAACCGCCTGAAACATTTGTTCCACTAATTCTAACTTAAAAAAGGGGAAAATGTGGTAACTTAAATAAACCTATGATGTAATGTTTATATAAATGTTTCTGGAACTGCACTATATATTGTCATGTAAATTCAGTTTTGTTCAGTCTACAGTTGTTGAGTTATTGTTCTTTTAAATATATATGTTGTATTTGTAAGCTTGGTCAATAGTAGAATTACAACACATGGTTGTGATCTTTTTTCACATTTAATAAATAGCACCATTTTAATAGTAACCAGATATTCACTAATTTCTGTTACCATGTGCCATCATGTTTCTAGTTTCTAGTTTGAACATGTACTGCTCTGGCAACTTATCTGCAAATCATATTTTTTGATGACACATCAGACATACTGAGTTGAGTTTACATATCAAAGCAGTTAATGCCATTCCTAAGAGATCACCTCATGTAGTACATTCTGTTGAAAAGATTTCAACTTTTCCTGAGATAATCATTCTTATAGGTTAATATCAATGCATATTAATCATAATCTTGGCTATTAGTGGACAAATTATATTGATATCATGAAGAGCATCTACCTTATTGAATGAGTTAAAGGCATTCAGGCCATCAAGGTGAACTAAAGTAGAGAGAACAAATAAGGCAACCATGGCCAACAGCAGTTAGTACTGAGAAATGATTACCAGAGCCTGTAGTGTAGGAAGAGCATAGATATCTCCTAACAATGTCACCTAAGTCAGAAAGGACCTGCTGCACCATCAGTATATAGAGCTTGCCATTATATATATTTGTATAACACATCATTATTGTGACCACAGACAGTACATTGCATAATAGGTGGTATTTCTCACTTTGATAATTCCACTGAATACCACCTACAAACCATATAAAAGAGAAAGAAATTAAAGGGCCCCTGTTAATTGCTGTATGGTCTGAAATAAATTTAAGCAAGTACAGAAGTGTAATAAACTGATCATGAGAGCTCTAGTGAGGTAACTAATCTGAACACAACAGGAACGTAATAATTGCTTTACCAAAACCTGGTGTCCACATGAAGTTTTTATCTCATCGAATGTCCCCAAAGATATATTACTAGTGAAGATTGACCACCTTCAGTGGAAAATGTGTCCCCCTATTTTTCTTGCAAAATTGTATAAGCAAATTATGATCAAAAAATATCAAATCATTATTAAGTATTAAAGTAATAGGTGGCACAAGTGGCATAAGCACAATAGCACATGTAGCACACACATGTAAAGATATTCACCAACTCTTAAATCACTTAAATAACCTCAGTGATACATTAATTGTTCCATTCTCCTCCCTGTGCTATTATATAGGGATGACTAAATTATTATCTTGCTTGCATTCTTTTTATTAAACTGATATTAGCCATACCTTCATTTTTAGAGATTATATTTTTAATTACTTGTATAAGTGGTTTGGTCATGTCTAGGAATATAATAATCGTTTATCAGAATCCAGTGTTGTCATGAAATTGTTCCCCTCGAAAATGTACCCCAGAACATTATTCACTACTAAATATTTCCCCTTCATTGGAAAATATGACCCCCCTGATTTTATTGTGAAATATCAATTATATACAGTACATCCTCACTTATCCAAATACTCACTTATCCGAACCCTCGATTATCCGAATAACTGCTTTGGTTTACTGCGCATGCGCAACACGTGTTAATTAATTATTAACTTGTTAGACAATGGAGAAAGTGGCTAAGAGAAAGAAAGTTGTTTTAACAATTGAGGAAAAACTTGAAATTCTGGAGTCTATAAAAACTGGAACGTCTTATACATTTTTATTGGAAAGGTATGGAGTTGGAAGATCAACAGTGGTCCGATATCAAAAGGAACCCATCAATATACTACACCTTGTTAATGGTAGCGATCAGGACAAGAAGTAATTCTGATGATGACAGTGAAACAGTTGATGAACCTTGCCCTATCAGTCACAGAGATGCTGCCAATATGCTTAACAAATGCCTTACATGGTTACAACACAGCCAGAAGCTACACCATGTAACACAAGTGTCTAACTATCTTTGAAAGACATTGTTGCTAAAAAAGATATTCTTCAATGAAACAAAAAACTATAACTTCATTTCTGAATGAACCAAATTAACATAATCATTTCATTAATAAACCATTAATAACTTATTCATTTATCTGAACAATTCACATATCCGAACAGAAACAAATTTCTTTAGTCCCAAGCTGTTCGGATAACTGAGGATGTACTGTATTAAGTATTAAAGAAACAGTCAGTAAAACAGTTGTTATTTGCTTTATTTTATTATTCATTAGTTGGATAGGACAAGGTGTTTACTGATCTAGTAACAACTAAATCAAGAGTCAAGTAGAGAACAACAGTATACATAATTGTTTGTGAAAGAAAAATCATACCATTTTCAATCTGTGTTTGCACTGATTATTAAATACTTCAAAGGAATGATAAATACAACACTAATCTATCTGAATATTTTGTTGTTGTTTTCTATAAATTAATAAGAAATTGTTGTTACAATATACTGTCCATTAGAACTGAACTAACTCATCTGCTTATGTTGATGAAACACTTTAATATACCACTGAAGTCTTACAGTATATACTATTTCCATACCTTATCAGTGACACATCATTGACCACATAATAAAGATACTATGGGTTAGGACAAGTCTAAAATAAAAGCTACATAATGTAAATATAACATGTACCAGACCTAACTAAATTGCATAATATGTATTTTAAAAAATAATAAATAATATGAGCAGCTATATAAATAATAAAGTATATAATTACATGATCAACAAAAATTGAATTATTGTGAATGGTTGAAGTAACGCTTTAAACATTGATCTAAGAGATGATAATGAAATACATGATTTAATCAAACATGGCATGCAGAAAGTTCCACAGGGTAGAAGATGATGGATGAATGATTGTATTACAGCAGTATCTATAGATCAAAAAAAAAGAACTGAGAGGTTGTTAGGATCTCACACGAGAGGCTGAGGTAAGATGATACCAGAGGCTGAGGTAAGATGATTTAATTGTTATAATACAATATGTATAATCATATTGAACGAGAAGGGAATCACAATATTAATTGTTAAGAACCTAATTGATGTATTATTAAAAATTCTTGGGCACAGGGGTGAACTGACAAACTTGATGCAAAAGCATTCGAAGGTCTGGTTTCCAGTAGAAAGAAAGAAGTGTACCTTCGCTAACTTCACTTGCAATCCATGTAATATAATCTACAAAACTGCCAGTTAGCTTCTAATTCTAATACTCTTCTACTACAATAATAGTTGATGAATCGTAAGGGGAGGTAGCAACCTAAGTTCGTCCACTGTACATGGTTGTTATTGCGTAATGTTGCTGAGAAACGCTGGCACAAATTTGTTCTTGGTCACACTTGTTTTGTACATATAGGTGAATAATTAAGAAAAGTTTTATGTCATCTTTCTACGATTAGTTGTTAGCTCTTGCTCACTCTCAAGTCTCTGGACAATGAGACAGTTAGACTAAATGAAATACTCATTTCACAGTATAAATTAATTAATCGCATACACTATAATATTATAGTTAATTGAATTAAGCTTGAACTTTGTTACCATATGCTACTGAAATCAGGTAGAGTTCGAGGCAATGTTAACTATGCATTAGAAGCCTATGAGCCTCCATCTATGTACACACTTGGGCCTTACTTAATTTACTGTCATGTAGTTCCATTGGACTGGTCCAGACTAGCTCTCTCTTATTGTACTGCTGTGTTAAAAATTAGGTACATGTACAGAGAGATGAATTACTGTTATGTTATAAAATTGAGATTACTTATTTTAGCTTTCCCTCGTTGTACTGTGTTTGACATTACGTCTCTGTACAGACAGGTTTTAGCTTTCTTTCATCATATGACATTACGTCTCTGTACAGAAAGGTTAATATTACTATTATATTATATAATTGAGATTATTTATTTAGTTCTCTCATCAAGTCCTCACCTGATAGTATTGACATTAGGTCTCTGTATAGAGAAGTAAATTTTACTATTATCTTGTGTAATTTTAAGGAAATTTGCTTCGCTTTGCTTTACATTGTTAGCTTTATATTTTGTGCTACCAACTAAGATTGCTTACTGTTTTCTAAAATGGCATGTTCTGCTAAACCACATCATACTCGACTAATTCAATATAAGAAAGAATTGGAGTTCAAAAGATCTCGAACTAGCTTGTAAAGATGTAAGCGGTGGATTGTCGAGCAGAAGAGCATCTGAAGAGTACCAGATTCCTAAGTCCACCATTCAGGACCATGTTTCTGAGAAGGTGGTAAGGAGTGCTAATAGTGGATAAAAGAAGTACTTAACAGATGAAGAAGAGGAGGAATTAGTGGAGTTTTTGTTAAGATCAACTAAATTGGATATCCACAGACCAGAAGAGATGTTCTTTCATTGCTTCAAATTTTACTTATTGAAAAGTTTGAAATATCATTGTGACAGGTGATTAGTGGGAAAGCTTCAAAAAGGTACTCGTGTGGCTGATCATGAACATCTATCACATGCTCGAACATTAACATGTAACTCTGATGCCTTAAATAGCTATTTTGATCTCTTAGAACAGGTGAAGTGCATGGGACTATGTGTGGTCTGGCTGGATTAATAGTGAACTATTTGAGCTCTAGTTTCTGCATCCTTTTTTACCATATGTACCATCTGCAAAGGCCCCTTATTCTCCTTTCAGATGAACAGTCCATCACACTATAAAAGCTGCTGATCATGAAGAAAAGGTGATCATTTTTTCTTTACCTCTCCACTCTTCTCATAAGACCCAGCCACTTGACAAGGACATTTGGTCCATTGAAAACCTTTTGGAAAAAAGTATGTCATCAGTTTATATTAGTGAAAACCCAGGTAGAGTGGTTCATCTACAATTACATTGCTTTACATCACATTTGCTATTGTAAATGAGTTTACAACACACTTCATAAAGTTTTGCAACAAGGTCCTTACATTAAACTTCCAAGTATCCCACACAAGAATTCTGGAAAAGTGTTAACTAGTATTGAAATTTGAAACTCATTGAAGAAAAAGAGAAGAAACAGATAATGAAAGAAAAGGAAAGAGGACAGAAAGGAACAAGCTACAAATCATAAATTGAATTTACTATCTTGTATATTGATAGTGCAAGCAAAAAGGAAGACAAAGAACTGCGAGTTAAAAGTGCATACCAAGTACACAATTCTGTTTAATGCAATGCTAATTGTGAAGGGGGATTTGTAGCAACAAGTAATTTCATCCATTCCATCAATCTTTGCAGGAAGTGCCATATGCATTGTTAAAATTGTATTACCATTATTTTATATATTACAGCTACTGTTAATGAAGGGAAGACTTGTAGTAAGAAAACTATATTGAGAAAAGGGAATAAACAACAGACCTGTGATAAGAAAAGTGGAGTTTATATTAAAGTATACCGTTTAAATAGCTATTGTTTCTGTTAATGAAAAAATATTTCAAAATTAGATGGTAAGATTTTAAACTAGACTGGTATATGCATACTTCCAATGCTAAAACTAAAGGAAAGGAAATAGCCCACAGTATATATTTGAACGGCTTTGCATTAAGTTTGTCCCTTTACCCCTGTGCCCAAAAAGATTACAAATGTGGCTGTGGCAACTGTGAACGAAATTATCAACTGTTCAATTCAGTTGATACTTGACCGTACTGCATCAATAAATGTTTTAGATACTTAATGGTACTAGGAAACGTGCTGTGTTTTACTGATGTGAGTGTCTGAAAGCAATCTGTCTGATAATGCATAATTTACTCTACTTCAGTTGGTCTTGAAAAAACAATAAGTACATACTGTCAGTATCATATATTAAATATGATGAGAATTTCGATTAGCCATAATAATTATTATAAATAAACTTTAATTGTTGAAATACAATGAGTAATCATCTTTGACAAGAAGGTAATCAGCATATTAATTGTTAAGAACTTAGTTGATGTATTACTAATTAGACAGCACTTTTATAACCTTGAAACATTAAGTTAACAAACCTTTTTAGAAGTCCTAAATGTCAGTTTTAAGCAATAATTATAAAAATGTTGATCAGTCTTCGAAAACAGGGTATTTTTTGCAGATTCGCTTAGCACTATGCCAATCAGCAACATCTTCATAAATCTTAATTTCTTGCAGATTTGGGTCATATAGTTTTTCACAAACGCGACATGGAAAGTCCTTTGGGTTTCTCCCTATATATATAAGTCCCAATGATCTCTCCATTTGAAGAATTCATTATAAAGTTTAGGTTGACTTCCAATATGCTTCAAATGATCAGCAAGATCTTGACTCTCTTGAAATCAAGAGCATTGATATATGATTAGGAGGAATTAAAGCAGGATTAGACAAATTTGCTCCAGATATAACTCACCGGGATAGTTTCGTGTTCAAATGCATTTGATTTCGATTTTTCTGTTAAGAGGTCTCTGCAAATATTATTTTCAAAAGCCAAGTAAAACTTGTAATTTGATACCAATGAGTAACATGATTTACGTGGAACACAAGGTTTACCACAACCCCCATGAATATCTACGTCAATGTACTTCTTCAATAGTCTTACTATATTCAAACGATCTTGTTGGGCAGTTTACTAATTAAAGCGATTGCTGTTTTTGTTTTTACCTTCAAGATAATTCCTTTTTGGATCAAAGCCACCTAAATATTTCTTATTTGTGTTATTTCAGCACAATTAGTATATACAATGTCTGAATCCAGTCTGTAGTCATCGTCCAATTAAATAAGAAATTCCATTGTTTCATTGTAGCTGTCCTGGAGTTTTTTTGGGGTGGCTCCCTATTATAGTAAATCCATCGTTGTTGAGGTGGGTCGCTTCAATGAAAGGAGAAAAGCATGATCAGTCATTAGATTATCAGCTTCAGTATGAAATATACAGCACTACTCTTAGAGAAAATACTTTCTGTCATCTGTCACAAAACATTTGTGTTTTTGTTTACCACATTCTACATCACCTCTAGCCATTCCATGCAATTTTATGAAATTGCCCCAAAAGCAATATGTCCAAAATAATATGATTTTGGGATCTGTGATTGCTTGGACAGACATTCACTAGTATCATCACCTTTAGGTATTGAAAGTGGGATTTTTTTGCTATAGTTGGAACGAGTATAGAGAAATGTTAATAATATTACTAACACTATTATTACTCCAAGTAATACTTTTGTGCCCAATGAACCGTTGTTGCCATTTCTGTAAATTGATAGAGAAAGCATGTAATGAATAAAAATTAAATATAGCAATACTAAATGATCTATCATATGTCAAGTTTCACCACAATACATATATCTGCAATTCAAAAGTATACACTTTGTGCCATACAAGTTAGGATTATTAATGGTTTGATATATCAGTTTTCTACTAAATGAAGTGTCAAACAAAGTTAACTTAACTTTTAAACACATCTCAAATTTAAATATAAGTTCTAGAAATGCCAAAATATATAACATGAATTATACGACAATATAACTGGAAAAACTTAATTATTACAGATTACGTACTGATGTTGCTATAAGGAACTGGACTTGCTAAGTTTTGTCTTGTTATACATACACCAGGTAGCCTTATAATTGTTTGTCACTACATGTGATTGTATGCATGTATGTATAGTAGGCACATGCTAGCAATGACCATGTTGGGATGGCCCAGATTGTCTGGACTATGTATGTTTTTTATGTATGTGTGTTTTATTTATATATATAAATATATATGTGGCCATAAATACAAAATGGTACCTAATAGTAATAACTTTCTTTTCAAGATGGGCGCATAGCAACAATTATACATAAGCGTTTCTTCAAAATTGTTTTCATGTTAAGTAACATTTTCATATTGATGTGACATTATATATATATATATATACAAATATCTCACTGCTAAAAGTGATGTACATAGACTTGTGATACATTAAAACTAATCATATGCAAGTAGATAAAAGAAAATACCATCAAATTATCTAGTATGGACCATCAATGATTATTTAGTATCTGTTATAACCATACATAGAATCAAGTGTATGTATTTTGTTGTCTTATGAACAAATAATATGGCACTTTCATCAATGTATTCTGCATACTGAAGCAGGTATTTTTCAAGAAATCACTTTCATTGAGAGTAGGGAAATTATTAAACTAAAAAAAACTTCATACAATGTCAATAATAAACCTTACAAAATCCTAAATATCACACATTGGAAGCTTGTAGCTAGCTATTATCAGATTAATATTGCAGCTGGGTCTAACGCTCTTTATCTTTTTATATATTTTTAATTCTTTTAGCTAATTTACAAGTCATAATGTTATCATCAATCATATTTATTAGCTACAATTATAAAACCTCTTTTCACATTCCTGTATATCACATTGCTTTTTAAATAAGGTCTATAGTCAGTGCAATCATATTTATAGCAAATACTATTATAGTATCTGTTATATTATTTACCATACACAGAATTAAATTTAGAATCCATATAATTTTGCTAATAAATTTAAATCAAGTAAACAATTTTAAAATCATTAGTCTAGCTATTGACAGCTGTAATTAATATCAATATGAAAAAGAATAATGTGTATATTATATGATATCAGTCCTAACTATCATTACATGGGATGGAAACTAACAAGTGACTCAAGTAACAAATTGGTGTCTTAAAATGACCCATCATCATTAGCAATCTATCTAATATATTTATAATGGCTTTGAGGCATACAACAGCAATGACAGATCCCATTTCTATTTTTTTATGTGACAATTAAAGAATTTAACATGTATATGTTTTAGTAATTAGGAATACACATATATTTTCCAAAGGTTTGCCTCATCATAAAAGATTATATTAATTAATAACTTCAAATTTGATCTCTTAGTCATCCAGAATAAAGTATACTTGGCATTTGTAGCATAGTTTCTATACATACCTAGCTCTTAACTTTATCATTTACCTTCACACTGCTCTAAATACTGTCAGAGTAAATGTTTGATCATCTAATTTTCTTTGTATACTTGTTAGTTTATCCAATATATATATATATATATGTTTTATACAGATTGAATGAACTACTATGATGCCTGTTACATACATGTACTAGCAAATTAAGGGTGCCTGTGAACCCCAGGCACCCCATTTTTATTCCATCTTAATATTCACAATCAGTCATCAACCACACAACCTGTAGTAATAATAATTACTTTAAGTATATTCATAGCAAATTCTTACAACCACCAACCTTATATCTCAGTGTTTTTATAAATATCATAATACAGTAATTGTTGTGATAAGGTACGTGTATCAAATAACATTGTGACTATGGTAAAGCACCAAGTAACATGGACGTCTTTGGGACTAGTTACTCCTCCTGAGAAAAGGATGGCCTCCTATTTCTACACTCTGGATCTGCCAGTACATACAATCTGTATAAACATGTATTGTTTAATCAACCAATTAATTCTTATATATATATATATATATAAATATATATATTAGTTGGTTAATAAAATTCAAATTAACTTTACCTAGATTTGTGTTACCAGTATTAGGCTTACATTAATATTGATGAAACTATGCTAAGCAGGTGACTGATAAACACATGTATTTTAAGTAAAATTCCTTTACCTAATCCATGGTTATTCAAGTTGCATTATACAAAATTAACTTTAAAAATTATTAAATCCTATTGTTGTGATTACTAATGCATTTTGTTATTATATAACAGTCCATGTAGTATTTTTCAGTGATGTAAATACTTTGATTTAATGTAGAACATGTTTACCACAATTAACAAGCTTTATCTAATAACAATACTAAAACTCTCATATTTAACCCTTTATATAGGAAATTAAATATTGGGGGCGTGCCTGCTAATACTAAATTATTAATTGCATGAAGCTTGCGTCTCTGTTGTGTTAGAGTATTTTCTGTTGTTATGATAAGTTTATATTTGTCTTGTAAGATTATTTATGCTTTTCTAATTGAACGAAGACTTGATGAACCATTTCTAGTCGTCTTGTCCAAGAGCGCTTGAGGTAAGTATGTTCGTTAGCTAGAATATAGGGTTTACACTGATGTGTATTAATACATAACATCTTCTGATCAGTTTAAAATACACTTATAGTTAAAGGAGTTGTAACAGGTTAATAAAACGTACGTAATGAGAAAACAACTGTTATATTGTACAAATTTGTAGAAAAGAAGGAATCCATCGACTTTAATAAAGGCACGCTCGCATTATTATTGTTAAGAAATAACTATTGGCTGTATATTTTATATTACTGTAGTCTCGAAGCGAACGTTCTGCAAAGGAAGAAACGTTTGGCATTCAAAACTGGCGTTCTGTGCATGCACGGATTTTGTGCAGGCCAATTTGTCATGTACAGGACCTGTCATGACAATTATTGTCCTACTAATATTTTCCCACTGGATAAAGTATCGTGGAATTACTTTTCCTAGATAAAATATTGTTGCAGGATTTTTGTCCTACAAACACAAATTTTATCCTAGGAAAAAAATTTATGCTACATATTTTGTCATAGGATGCTTGCAACATTAGCTTTGAATACTATAAAGAATGCGATTACAAATTTCTCCTCTTAATGACTTCTTAAGTACACACTCACAAAGTAGAAAGAGTAAGATCTTGACCATTGAGGCATTAAAACAAAGAACCACGAGGGTGTCATGTGTAACAGAAAGCCATAATAATGACATTCACAGTTGCCCAGCTTTGATTAAGAGTTTGTCTAGATGTTCCCCTCCTTCGTAGAACATCTGGCTTCAAGACTAATATTACTATACCCTAAAGGTTTTAATATAAAATTTAAGTAGCTAGCTATAAGACTTCTACTGAAAGAGAGAGCAAACTTGTTCAACGTAAAAATATGTCAGCCATATTAACATGCGCTTAATTATATCAACGTTTTATGATCTATCACATATAAAAGGTTAACAAAAGAATAATTTTCTAAACAATTTGATGTTGGATTCTCTGAAAGACTGAAACATTGGACACCATTATTCCAACTGTCATCACTGTAAAACATTACTATGTCATTTTAACAACTAATTTGTACCTGACAGGGATGGTTACTATGGAATCTATAATTTTATATGAATACTCCGCTATATTTCATTTGTTGGTGGGTTTGAATTTTACATACTACAAGCTATACAGTGAAAGTAAACTTACAACTCATAAATTTTAGATCCCGTAGTAATCCACTCATGTCAGGTACAAATTAGTTGTTAAAATGACATATTAATGTTTACAGTGATGACACTATTGTTGATAACGCTACAATTAAGCAATTAAGCTCATAACAAAGATATTATATTGATTTCCACATAAGGCTATATACTATCAGTACCTCAAGTATATAACCATTACAGTCTACGTATTTCTTAGTAAATACTAGCATATAGTTAGTTTAGCATCATGATACAAGTCTTTAGGAAATTCCATATGTTTTTCGAAAACAAAATTTACTCAATAACCTGTCATATATATAATAGCATATACAAGTCCATATTTATGAATGAAACTTAGATAACAAAAATTAATTTATAAGCTAAAGTGAAATATCCATTTTAAACAGTGTAGTATACTATAGCTAATAAAAAGGACACACCCTTGAAAGCAACCATTTAAAAATAAAGTACAGGTATTTTTGTAAGAATGGTCCATAAATATACAAATAACCTATAATATACAATATCCCCAATTCACCTTGCGATTAGTTTCAATTATAACTTATAAAAACTCCTCATCATGTTACAGCCACAATATATATTATTAATAGTTATTTCATGTGTGGAATATAATATATATATATATATAGATAGAGATAGATAGATAGATAGATAGATAGATAGATAGATAGATATAGGCGCTATTCAAGATCTATTTCCTTACTTTGATAATTGGAAACGAATATATCTGCACAAGTGAGAGTCCTACACAAGGATCCTTGTTATAATGACACATACAAGAAATGGAGGTGTATGACACGAGGGTGGAAATCTAGCACACTTCTCCTTTGTATTCTTGAAGTCTCTAGAGGATGCTTTAATTGAAACGCTTTCCTATTAATTACGTAGTAGTTAATTAATGTTTAGTTTAACTAATATAGATTAACTAGTAATACTTCCATTCCCCATTCCCATATGTGCGTCAATGATTGGTTCAAAAATACTCTCTCTCAGATCGTGTCCAATCAGTGTGAATAGACGGTATGGTATCTTTTCAACTTAATGCTGTTCCCTTCAGGTGTACTTCAAAGAAGTATTCTTACTTCTTCTTTTCATGTGTAGGTCTCGTTCATTGTGCTTGTGATCCTTTTTCACAATTAAATATACTTAAATAGCAGGATTTTGGGATAGTAACCAGATATTTAACTAAGTTTCTGTTACTTTGTCACAACAAGTTTTTTTGAGCATATACTTGCTCTGGCAATTTCATCTACAAATCATCTTTGTGACTATATGGACATAATGAGTTGAATTTACAAACCAAAGAAATAACAGCCATCCCTAAGGGACACCCTTGTGTAGTACTTTCTTGTTGAAGATTTTCGACTTTTCCTAAAAAATTATTCTTATGGATTATTGTGGTATTTTATGAAGTAATTTTTTATTAAGTAATTTTTTTATGAATAAATTTTTTAAGTTTTATCACTTATTATTTAATATCCTCTGTTGCTGTGTACAGTTCAATTGTATAGTTGACCTGGGTGTTGCATAATGGCAGGGGTAATTTTCTCATATGATTCCTTCTTCGGTTGTTGTTATTTTTTGTAAGTCGAGGTTATTCAAGAGGTCTATTTGTAAACAATCTAAATTAGCACATTTTGGTCACGAGGGTAAAACGTAGAATAATAACCAATATAGCTCAACATGGCACTCTATCTTAATTGATGAAAGATGGAAAATTGATGCTAAAAGACTAGGATACTACTTTGTTTAAAATGATGTGAAAGGAGATGACAAGAAATACTTCCATGTTAAGTTTTCTTTTGGGGGCATCAAGTTACTCGACGCACAGGTGCTTGAAACACGTCATACAGTGACTTGAAGAATGGTTATTGTGACCCTAAACTACGAAAGCCATGGACGGACATTCCAATTCCAATTCCTCTTTCCTATTATCCGGGCACCTTCGCGTATTTCAAAATTCCAATTAATGACCCAGTTGATAAATTTCATTTCTAATTCCTTATTCCCTTCATTGCATGAGCTTCATTTCTAGCTTTTTTTGTTTTTTCTTGTTACTTAACAAAAACGCGGAGCCCGATACCATGAGCCGTACCTCTTAGAATCGAGAATTAGCGAACGTTTCCAGTTGTTCCTGATTTTGGTCGTGTATTGTAGGTCTAATACAAGGACAACAGAACAGAAATAAAATTCCGTATTGTTTGTATGGAAGCCAGGACGGAGATTCCAAATCAGTATAACTCCGTTTGTTTGAAATTGGATTCCGAATACCGTCCTCGGCTTCAGAAGTAACTAATCGTGTAAGAGCAAAGACGATTCTGTTGCAATGTATGTGTCAGGTCTACGCCAGATCGCTAGGTATTAAGGACTTGCTACAGAACATGTTACGAGATTCAACTTGTATAGGAGTCAATCGCCAGAGTATTCAGAGTAAGTTGTTGAAAGCACTATATATACCTTACTAAATCGCTCGAAACAACCGAAGGATTTCATTATATTGTAACCACTTAAATCGTACTTGTTCAATACAACTCACGTCACAAGCACCAGAGAAACCCCACAACTAGTGAAATTACCCTGTCATAAGTGTGGAGTAGTAAGTCCACCTACCATCAGTCTCTGTCGCTTCGAGGATAATGAATGCCACAAATGTAGAAAAAGAGGCAATTTTGTCAAATAGTTGCTCAGTC
>NW_024532928.1:0-75249 GCF_016097555.1 Gigantopelta aegis | reverse complement strand
TGGTCCATTCCCTAGAAACTAAATGCCGACAGACAGTAATCCAATATAAATCCATGTGATAACAAAGGGGTTCAAAGTCAATAGGGCAACACCCTGTTTTGCCAAATTTAGGGCTGCCCTGATAAAAAAAGAACATTCATGATTCATATTGCATAACGAATTTAATCAAAATGAACTATTAAGGTTGACATATAATTGTTTATGTTCATTGATAAATGATGCATATTGTCCTTCTGGTAGGCATGACAATGTTAACACAAAAAAACATTGTACTTTACATCAGTTTAACGATACGGGCTATTTATAGTTGTCCATGTTACCCTTTATTTTCTTCTGATGGGTCATTATCACAAAACAATTTACAATCCGTGTGAACTCTCCTCCCACTAGCACTAATTGGTTGTCTGACCATTCATGTAATTCTATACTGGGAAAAATTATGAAAATTTTAAATTGTTATTTTTTCCTCCTGACATGCAAAATGTCCAAGACAGTCCCCTAAATTGTCTTGGACTACAAGTTTTACCTATAATTATAATATTAATTAATTATATGTCCTACTTTTATATTTTATATTATATTATGTGCATGCAATTTTTCACCAAGACAACCAATGAAACTTAAAAAATTTAATTAGTCATCCTATAACAATAACCAAAGAAAGGTTTTATCAGTAAATCAATACCTGTATCTCATTGTCTTGATTACCATTATTCACTGTCCCTTGTTTATAAACTTTCTGATAGTTTAGAAATAAATTGTGAAATAAGGAATTTAATCATCCATCTTCTTCAGCCACTTTCAGCCTCATACTCAACAAGCTCTTCAATTTAAAGTATTGCTGTCCCAATTTTGGCAGTTGCAGTCTATATATAAAAGTGATTACATTAAATCAAGTATACACATACTACATTGACCATCACTACAGTTTGTTTATTGGCATTGATATGATTCTATAACCAGCCTTACACATACAGTTTTGTAAAAGACAACAAAGAATTCATTACATGCACTTATTTCTTAAGTATTTTTTTAGGTAAAGTTAATACACTCTACAAGTCTCATTAAAACAAGCATTTGCAGATACAAGTGCTGAATTAGTTTATTATATACTAGGAAAATACAATTGGGAGATTGGCACTAACTGTTGAAGTTCAATTAGCCATTCCACTGAAACCTCCACTGACTACACACATAATACAAGACACAACTATACCTTATATTGTTCACTTGGAACTACTTTGTCAATACTGTTGAAAACAGGAATCCCAAAAGTCAGTATGAGCTTACAGGTTAGAAATATTGGAGCAAGATCTTCATTGAGTAGCTTCTTTGATGAAAAATAATTAAACAATAAGTGAATTGAAAAGTGGACTTAAACGGTACTCTACGAACCTAGTTTTTAAAGTTAATTCACTAATAACAAAATATTTAAAAAGTTATAACACATTTACTTACCAATACTGCATCACCAAATTGTTTTAGCTTATCTTGTTGCCGCTCCTCAAGTTCATCAGAATTTAGTTCATTACAAAATGAAGTAATTAATGGAATTACTCCATCAACAAGCATAAAATAGACCAAAACTAATCTCTTCAGTACTTGAGTCATCATCAAGTTTCCAACTTTTGTCCCACTCTGACAAAATGACAATTAAAACCCATATCAGATAATGCTAGACAAAATACTAACTTACAATATGCTCAGAGAACAATCTCTTAAAGAAAACATAAACTTCTCATCAACCAAATGTATCAATATGATGATTAACAAAGAAAGTACAGGCATCAATGTGTTTCCAGAAATCACTATCCTTATTTCTATATGTTACATAATAAACTTTATGGTAATTCCTACTAGTAGTGGCCTTACTTGAGTTCATGCAATGAAGAACGAGAAAACTTCTCACTATAACTGCACCCTTCATTAAGGAGGCGAGCAAAAGGCACTTTACGTTGCCTTGGTACATCATTATTAACAAGAATACTATAGAGAGTTAATAGTTAGTCATAATTTTAAAAATTAAAATTTAAAATATGAAATCATAAACAAGCAGTTATTTAATGTCTATATGCTACCCAATAAATGTAATGTATTGATACTTACAACAGGATACAATGTGTGTATGTGTAGTAATGTATAGAAAATGTGTAGACACAGAGTTTTTCTAAAAGCTAGAGTTAATTATAATAATTACTTTGATCTCTTAGTAGTTGTCAAGAATAATATTAACATTAGCAATTGTATCTTAAATTCTAAATATCTAAGTATTGACTTATTACTACCACATAAGCTCTTCCACTGTGAAGATCTTGTGACCACACAACCTCAGCAAACTTGCCTCTACCTTCTGCACATGTAGCTAATAAACTAATACATTCACAGTGTCAATAACTTAACATCGCATTAGGGTCTATATAAAAATAAAAGATAATTTCTGTATAAGAGTATACACATACTACTTACATTTTTTTGATAGTACAGTAAGTCGTTCATTAGCCTTATCTTCTAACATAAGACTAAAAAAGTGGTATTTGTACTGAAAATTTTCATTCAACATTCTTCTATTTTTCTTGATAGTTCTTCAAAAGAGGACAAGATTTGCTTTTGGAGGGCTACAAATATGAAATACGGTGTTTATTAGAGAAGATATATATAATAATCTACCTTCATCACAGCTTCAAGAGTAGTAAAAAAGTCTAGATATTCTTTAGTCTCATTTGAAGTACCAGTACAAGCCAGTATATATAGTTGTCTAATATCTCCTTCAGAAAAATCCCTGACATTAATTCAACATGGTCTGTAATAATCTAAGAGCAATGACATTAGCACTGAAAATAAACAAGTCAAACACTCTTACTTCTGTCACAGACAGGAACAGAAGATATGGCAATCTTGACTTCATAAAAGTCAGTAAATGTTAGAAACATTTTTTGTTGTCTCTTGAATTAAGTAACTTTACAGTAATACAACTATCATATTAATTCCTACCATTTTTATTGCCTCTGCAAAGTTTTTGGATGCACATCACAAACATCTACTAACATTTTCTTGATTTTATCTTTTTCAGGACCATTTTCATAGTCTTTTGAAAAATGCTTGAACACAAAAATCAGAAGAGCTGAATAACACCTTTTTGAAAAATTAAAAAAAGTGATAACAATGGATAACAACATATATTGTGGAGAAGACTAGAGACAATGTCTACAATGATAAACAGTCATGTTAATTTAGATTTACCAGTAGTATAAACATATTTTTTGATAATTTGAACCTGGACAGACTTCATTTTGACAAAAAAAAAGAAAAGGTTTTTTCAGTTTCTTTATAAACACTGGCAATTATCTACAGTGAGAAACAAGAATTGATAATTCTTATTTACACATACATAAAAATTATACATAATAATTCCCTTTCAATGGTATAATCCACAATGCACTAATGTATACTTAGTGTTTATTAAAACAGAATGGTCATAAACATTACCAGTGGGATGGGGTGGCATCTACAAAAGTTTTCAATTCTGATTCCTTTGTAAGGAGCACCTTCTCTCAATGACCATGTTTATATGCTACGGTATTGAGTTGGTCCTTTTGATCAACGGCTAGTGTAAATATAGAGCACTTGGCATCTTTCAAAAGTTTATTTCTTTCTACATGCAATGAAAGAAAAAAAAGAGTTGTGTCAATATATTGATATATATATATATATATAATATATATTATAATATATATATTATATTCTATCTATATATATATATATATATTATATATATATATATATATATATTATATACACACTATTACTACATGTGACATGTTGTATTATTCTACCTTATAAATTGCATATAACAAATTAGCACTGCAGACTCTCAGTTCAACATCTTCATAACACATCAACTTTTGTAATATTACAACAAGACTTCCAGGATCATCACATCAAAGCATTTGTAATCACCTCTTGTTTGCAAAAAATGCTGCCAATGTTTGACATTGTCTGTCAAGGACACTATATAAAAAACAATTAAGTGTTATGAACACAATACAAGCAGTAGATTGAGAGAATGTCAAATAATTAGGTTAACGAGGAAGACAGTAATTAACAAATCAATATCCAGGATAAGCATACTTTATACAGTGAACTTAACATAGTGCAGTATAATAGTGAAAGTGTGTGAAAATGAAATTTTTTATAAAAATGGGATGACTTTATTATTAAAATATTGTTCTTACTCGATCTCCAGACTTGAAATATTAAAAGACTCCTTCAACAAAGGATCAAGTCCAGGATTAGTACTGTCTTTACGACATTTTGAACTCAATCATAGTTTTCTACATTAATGTTAGAGGAAATAGGATGAATATTTCTTTGAAAAAGACGCTTACTGCACAAGCCAAGTATGAAAGTTGTTTGAAGAAACCATGTAACAATTTTACAGCTCTACAAAAGAACACAAAAAGATTGGACAGAAATTTTGTCATAGTATGTATTAGACCAGAACAAGACCATAAAAAAGGTGCAAATGATGTTTTGTCTTACATTCTTTTTGATTTTTAAAATGTGTTCATTGTTGTCTTTTCATTTGCTCGTTATCTACATGATAATAATTAATAGACATTTGTTAGTAACAGTGTCATAGAAATTAATGACAGTAAATGAGGTTTTTGTATTTATTTCAGAAAGCAGATGACTCTCTATTGAACGTAACTATAATTCCAACTATAGTTACAGATGATATGCATGATTACATAATAAAAAGGTCAAAAGGTCAACACATATATAAATCCATTCATGAAACCCAGTTAATAGAAGTGATATATGTGCAAATGTCCAAAACATTTACTGAATAGTTCTCCTCAAGTATTTTTGTGGTATACATTAGTAAACAATACTGACACTAAATTAAACTTTAAAATTGGCCATATTATCATTGCCATACAAACAATCATATGTTATATAACTCACTGTCAGCATAATGATCTGTCCCTATCTAATATTACAACAGACTAGCAAGATCAAATCCTGTATCTTTACTGACATCCCAACAATAGGCATAAGCAGTAAGACGTTCCATGACTTCTAACATCTGAGCTAAAAGTTCAGTATCACTCTTTTCGTGGTTTAGGCACCTTAGATCAAACAAAACAATAATCAAAATATATATACATGTACATGTCTACTACTTTTTTTTATATATAGTTTGCATATTTTTATACTGTCATTCCTAGTTTCTTTTAA
The DNA here is from genome assembly GCF_016097555.1 of Gigantopelta aegis. NCBI lineage: Eukaryota > Metazoa > Mollusca > Gastropoda > Neomphalida > Peltospiridae > Gigantopelta > Gigantopelta aegis. Next base: position 70,011 of record NW_024532928.1, on the reverse strand, counting down.
TAGGAACATTTTAGGATAATTAATTTAATAACCATTGTTTATATACTGAGTATGACTAACATTGGATACCAATACATGTGCTACTATAAATCCATAAATTGAAATTAATAGTAGCTATAATAGTGTTTATAACTAATGTAGAAAATGATGAAAATCAATTAATAAGAAATAATTTTCGCCAACAATTATAACAGCTTAGTTAACTGAGCTTAGAAAGTCTGAACACAGTGGCATTTCTACATAGGCAGTGTTACTAATGGTTTGACTGCTGTTACCTGTGGGTTCTTAACTTTCTTGCCAATGATAGATATCAGTTCACGAATGTTAGTAGCATCTTCCAAACTATCTACAACTATATCTACTGACATTACTAGCTTTTAATGGATCAGTGTTGGTGAGTTTTTCATAACTAAAGTAAGAATGAAAAGGATTTTCTAATATAAAGTCCATGACTGTCTGTAACAGACTGTTTTAGTCTACGTTTGTAGACGGAAACAGGAATACATGAAACAATTACATTATATTTGACACTTTTAGTAAATAGTGACTTATTAAAGCAAAAATAATAAATTGATTTGGATACTAACTTATACAATTGGAGCATTCTGATATTGGTTACTTAAAGTTTATAAAAAACTAAATATTAATCTGTCTTTATTTCCCAGGGTAACATCATATGACTCGGCCATGTTTTGTGAACCTGCCTAGGACTGAAATAATAACTAATTTGGTAATGTATTTATTGCATATTTTGTATGATGACCATCTCTTTAAAGTTGCTAAATAATAATTATTGTGACAAAAGCTTCTCAGAGTTAACAGTTACAGTTACAATCAGATTCTGGGGTGTGATAAAGTCAATTTGGGACTCCACTTATTTTTGTTGCTCTATAGATGTTCTTGTGCTCATTTTCCAAGTTGTTGATAGTAATTTTGTCATCATGTTCATGCATTTAATATTATCATGACAGTACAAATTATAAAATAGACTGAACAAGTAAATCTTTCATTGAAATCATTCTGTTGCTAGCTCACTAGTTACTTGAATATCGTTGCTGTAGTCTAAAATAGTCAAAACACCACAACAAACGGGATCTAAACAATCTATTAACTCATGAAAGTCCATATTGTATCTACTTAACCACCTGGACTTATATAGAGATATGTACTACCTGCCAGCTAGTTCATAGATTGACTGAACAAGCTAAGTCTTTCATTGATATGATTCTATTACTAGCTTAATAGTTAGCATTATGCTGTTGCTAGTTAGACACATCAGCCAATGGCATCCACACAATTTATTAACCCATAAATGCTTATGTTTTCATATCTGCATTAGACTACTTTGGGTTAATAAATTGTATAGGTGCCTGGATTTGGCTTCTATTTCATATATGATTGATTAGTTTGAAGTCTCCCAGTGTTATCTGATATGTATGCAGTTTTAATTCACATTGATGTTGTCAGTAAAAACCTATAAGGATATCAGCATACTTGTAGTAAAACAATAATTATAGAACTATTTGACATGCAAGTCAATAAAAACCAATTAGACATTAAAAATACACATAACCTAAAACATTAATAACTAACAATTAACATTGCAAAAAAAACTGGAGTTATGATGAATAAAATATTAAGTAGACGTATCGTATCTATAAAGAGTTTATACAATGCTTTGAAATGGAGGTACATGATCATATAACTTTAAAAAGCATAGACCAAATCTAGCAAGGTTCAATGACTATCAGATATAACATCACTGTAAGGTCATGATTTAAATATTAATGTCTGTAATAGGCATTGGCTGTTAACTATGCTGTTTTAATTTTATATTAATCAATTTTAATTGTTAGTGGGAAAATAAAGCATGTCACATACATCTGTAGTCCACAACAATTATACATGACCTGAAACATTTGACCATACCTTACTAACATGTTAGCAAGAAACTTACATAGCAGTGCCATAATCCATCAATACATCTTCCCATTTCTATCATACTGGGCTCAATATAAACTGATTCCACAAGATCTAAATAGGCAGATTTTACATCTGATGGTACTTTAGAGTCTTTAATAACAATTAACGCTTCATCGAAGATAGGCCACTCAATTCCTCTATATATCTTGATTTTGTCAATCGAAGTTGTATTCATACCCTAAACACGAAATTAATAAAAGTAAGCCAAATCTAGTTAATAAAATGCTTAGACTGTTTCACTAGCCCAAGCCTCACAATGGAGGAACTACCACTTGAAGGATCAAATAAACCACAGTAATTAGATCATCATATTAGGAAGCTTTAAGTATTGACAATTATGAGTGTAATTAGCTACACTATAAACATAATTTAACATTTTTCTTATATGGCCATTCTCAAGTTGTTTTTGTTTGATACTGCATCGAATAGTTGCAAGGTCCTTCTCCTGTCATGCTATAGGCTCCTGCTAGTACTGACATAAAGAGATGATGAATGTACATTAATCTTTTTCTTTCAAATATTATTAATTAGATATGTGTACCTTACAAACTCTGCTAAATAGTTTTAGTTGAGCAATAAAAATGACCGTTTGTCATCATCCTGTTGTATAAAGAAACAGGTAGTCAGTCAGCTATATATATGAAGATTTTATACTTACAGATTGACAAATCAGTGATATTGGTTCTTGAACTTTCTAGTGAAGGCCCTTCAAGTCCTTGGTCTTCTTGTGAAACAAAATAAACTTCATCACCTTTAATTTCAGTTGCATAAAATGATTTCTGTAAGTCAGTGAAATGATTGCTTATTTCAACATATTCATAATTATGTAGTGAAAACAAACCTGTCTTCTCTCAATGATGGTTTTGGAAAACTTATCTGAAAAATAATTTTAAAGTCAATATTAAAATTATTTATAAATATTGTATTCTGAGAAGATGACTACTATTTTACCTTGTAGTTCTCTATTAGGCAATCTGATGTAAAACAGAGGCACTATATAATTCAAAGAACAGCTGGATTCTATATAGTAACAATAATGTAATTAATACTTTTTCATGTATAGATGATTTTACAAGTTTATCAGGAAGCAGTTCTTTGATCTTTAACATTACTGAATTAGCAATTTCACTATAAAATAGAGAAAAAAATAAAATAAAGATTACACACGACACAGTGAAAATTGATTGGTTGTTTTAACCAATAAGTGACAATACTGACATATATGGCATTGTGTGAAGTCACTTCTGCTATAACATTCACTACAAGTAATGATTATATTGTATATCCTTGGTTATATGTGTGCAATACAAATTTTACAACTAAAATAGTTTTATCATAGTGTTAACTGTTACTACAAGCACTTTGAAATAGGCATGACTGATCGTGGGTTTGTAAGCTTCTGCAACTCAACAAAAAGTCTGAAAAGCAACATAACCTCTGCAATCTTAGAAAATATTAAACCTCTAGTCTTTTTAGTAACAACTACACAATTAAAATCCATGTAAATTTGTTAAAATGTCTTTAATAAATTGTGTGCTGAAAATGCGTAAATGTCATACCTGTCATGATAAACCAATGTACCAAGAACTTTCTCAACATGAATGTTTGTCACCAAGCTACTATAGAGTAAAAACTGAACAAATAATATAGAAAATAACTTACCCTTCTAATTAACACTAACAAATAGTTTTCATTTGTTAAATACTTTCTTGATTTATCACTTGGCGTTCTAGCATAGTGTTCAGAAACTATACAGACCTTTCTTTGTATGTCTGAAGATCTGTGTATACAATTTACATGATAAATCAATTACTGTTAGATCTAAGCTATTTATGAACATTAAATAGCATATTCACCTTATATAGATAGTATGTACTATAACACTTAGAGTAATGCAAATTTTAAGGTATAGTTCACAAATGTGTTTAATCCAAATATGTCATGTTATTCTAAATTTAGATACAAACTCTATCTGAGTTATTTACATACATGTTTTTTTTCAGAATCAGAAAATATATGATATGTACACTATATAGCACTTATGTTAGGCAATATTTAAATTAAATAATAGTAGCAATATGTTTTATAATTAGTAACACAAAATTGGACCAACTTCAAACCTGACTTACACTGATCTTTTTAAGATATTGACCAGTATATCTACAACCTAACAAGAGATATCAATATTAATAGAGAATATAGTTAATGACATTAACATTATTAAAAATAGTGTAATATTTAACCAACTTACACGTATATTCTTAATTTTTTGAACCAGTTGTGATGTCCTTGTCAATCCACCTTACTAATTCATCTAAGATTGTATTAAGCTCATCAGATTTGTATGATGAGTCCCTCTGTATAGACTACAGTCATCAATATGATTATTATTAAATGTTAATCTAATATGTATACTCACCTTGTTATAATCTTGTAGTACATTAGATATACTAGCCACAAAGTACAGGTTATGCACATGATCTGGGTTACCTAAAAATAGCATAGACAATAACATTAAACTAAAATCACATTGTAATATAGAATTGTGTGCATAAAGGGTTTAATATATAATTATATTTACTTCTTCAATTCTGAAATCATCAGCATTTTTTTTCTTTTAGAGAAAGCTATAGAAAAAAATTATTTATACTAGTAACATGAAAATAATATGGAATTGTAATTATTACTACTTTTTATTCAAACAAACAATTGACCTGTGTTGTCTATTTGTCTGATCTCTCCACCTCTCATTTACATGTAACTAAAAACCTTCTGTTTGTCTATCCCTGCATAAAGATATGTTATAAAATTTTATATGGAAATTTTTATATTACATTCTCACATTGAACAACTTTCCACCAATTTGTCGTTTTTTACTGAATACTTTTGGCAATATGCGACCACCTAAAGAGTATAGAATATAATGTTAATACAATCAAATGCTATTTATTTAGAGTCCCTTATACTAGAAAAATGCTAACCATTTAGTGTAACAAGCCTAATCATGAGGAATTAATAATTTTAATAATGTATTCATTTAAATAAAAATGCTGTTTCCTTTTAATAATATTAATTAAAAAAACAATCACTATTAGGCAACACAATATCTATACAAGCCTGTAAGTGTTTAAAAGATGACTGATGGTAAGTAAACAATGACATAATACTACAATAGACATAAGTCAGAATAATATAATAATCAATCAAATATAACTACAGGTAGTATTGCAGTTGAAAACATTTGACAGTTTTGCCATAAAAATAAGCAAAATTAAAATTTGGCGATTTTATTATTGTAATTAACAGTGGTGGTACTGTGTGTACTATATAATGCCATGTGAACTCTCGTGAAAGTAGATCGATGGATACTTATGAGATTAATAGTTGTGTGCGAGGTCACCATATAGAGACCTGTATTTGGTGAAGAGTTGAAATGTCAAATTGAAGAGGTAATGTAAAAGATCAATATGCAAGTTTTGCTATACTGAGGGAAAATATTGTTGTTGTGGCCATATCCCTAGAAAAATAACTGCTGTTGTTATCTCTTCATTAAAAGAAATGTCAGCATAAGTTTGTGTTATAATTCCATCATAAGTAACGCCATTACGTAGCGGCTAGCAGATGGGAATCACGTGCAGGGAGGCATGAAAAATTATTGACGATTTTTTGATTTGATGATTTTGTTGCATACCGTCAATACGCCAAATTAAAATTTACTGCTAATAATACCCGTTATAACGGTAGTCCGATAAGAATTGTTGAAAGCTTTAACATGAAGTATCGGCTTCTGGAAATCTTAGAGAACTTTAATAAAAAGTAGTGATGTTACTGAGCTCATAACTACTTCCTAAAGATGCAATTTCATTAAATTAAATTAATTAAATATTATTCATGAGAAGAAATGGTGAACAGTAGGTTCTATTGAACTCAATCAAGTGTTTCTTAGTACATCTTTTTATTTTCTATTCTATAGAGAGCATAACCTTCAGAAAATGTCAACAAAATATTTTAATAATCTTAATAATAAAGACAGGATCTTTGGCTGAACATGTGGTTAAAGAGTATTGGATGGCTCCAATGTTAGTTTCAATTACATGTATTTAAGTTTACCTACTTGTACATATATACACACACATACTGCGTACAATCGTAGTAACATTGTTATAAAAAAGTGTTTTTTAAAGGCAATTCACACTTCAAAAAACTAAAGAACTGTAGAGATAGTAGTGCAACATTTGAAACAAGTGACACATACTAGAAATGAAAATATAAAATTCCTACATACTAGCCAGTATTTAAGTAACTATAGTAACCCTATATTTTTGAAATTTAATGTACTTTCACATATAATTTTTACCTTGAATTGACAAGAAGAAGTCAGGCTTACTGTCACCATTGTCAGAATCAATGTCATTATTAAACCATTGCAATTTCATTAGACTCCCCTTCAAAACTTCAGAGTCACTACCCTATAATTAATAATAGAATTAAACTACAACACATGTACTAATGTTAAATATACCTCATCTCTTGAAATCATGAGAAATGTAGAGCCCACAAGACTTCTCTACTATTAGCTATGTATGTTGATAATGAAGTCCATTTGTCATAATAAATTACCTTATATTTTCTGTCCACCGTTGATGGTTCTTCTAGTGATATAGATTGTTCTGATATCTGCACTTTCAAGTACCTTTGTGTATGTACATGTTTTTTTATGTAAATACTTCTCTTTAAAGTAAATTGGACCACCTACAAATTAATTAAATATAATAATACTTAAATTAATAATTTCTAGTTAACCATAAAAACACTCAGAGTCACAACCTTTTCTAGTTGCCACCAACAATCTCCTGAGACAGGTGGAAGTCTTTTCATTCCATGAAAAACTCCATTTTCTTTCTCACAGTAACTATTATTAAAATAAAATGACATAATATTAATGTAAAAAAGTATTTTTACTACATCAGCTGCACTTCCAGCTAAAAATCCATCTACTTCAATGTTTCGAAAGCGAATCACACTTCCTCCCTATATAGAGTTATTATTACATGTAAATACACTAGTCTTATGTATTATACTTACTCTAATTGCTTCACTTGATTTGAATGAACTTGTATCAGTGTATCTTTCAATGACAAAGGAAGAATTGGCAACTGCAATTTTTAAGTCATTTCTGAAAAATATAGCATTTACTTGTTAAGACAGAAACTTAAGATTCAAAAAAAATAATATAAATAAATAAATAAAACCAATCAATCAACAAATTATATACGAAAAAAAAGCAATCTTTACCTTTGAGGTCTGTACTCTTACAGCTAGAAGATGACAGCCTTTCTTTTTCACTGACCAAGAACAACTTTCATCCCCGGAACTTACCTATAATAGTTGAATCAGCAATAAAAGTCAATCAAAAAGAATCACATAATGCAGCTATTATGGTTATTATAGATTAGTAGTTGTAAAAATATGCAATATCTTTACTTAAAGTCAGAAAATTAAGCTAAGGTCAAAAGGTTATCTGAATTGTAATAGCATTGATATAACATTGCTTAAAAATTTATAACATGTTAGCCAGCAATGAAATAACACTGCTTGTGGGGGCCATCATGTTTATAACTCATCTGAGTGTTTTAACCTATATATATTTTATCACTAGTAAAACAATATAAAACAGCCACATGGAACTAAATTGTGTAGCCACTACCTGCTGATTTTAAGCTAATTAATGTATTTAATTACTTTATATAGTTTGCACATTGTCTAGGTAATAAACAATTAACACATAAACTTCCTCTCTGCAAAATGTGCTAATAACTTTTGAAATATGAACCAGGAAATGGTAATGATAATTAATAATGTAAGTGTACTTACTGTGTCCTCCTCTCTTCTTTCCAATGGAAATCTCTCCTTTGGCTTGTCCCATTTGAGTAGGTAAAATTCTAAAGACACAGGCATCATCTTCTCTTCTAATGTCTTCCTTCATATCTTCTTTGACAAGAATCTATAGAGTATCAACTTGACATGTACATATAATTATAATATAATAAGTATGAATGTGTACATGTACATGTCAATACATACCAGGTTATCACTGTTGTCATCTACTGACAGGTACATGTCTAAGGCAACATGACGAAGCTATAACAGCAAAGACCAAACAATAAAATCATATGATACCACTTAATGTATACAGTACCTTGATTTTTTTTTCGACCATATATAGCAGATGTAAAAATGTCATGCTTGCTACTACTGATGAGTGGTTCATTCTACAACAAGAAAGCATGACTCCCTCCCTTCATCATTTTCTTACCTTTGGCAACATTAGTGGTGACGGAAGACTACAGGAAAGCATTAAATGATATACATTTGAATTGTGTTTATATATATTTACTTGGTTAAACGTATTCCATGGCTCAGAGATGATTTGAAAGGCAGCAACTAAATTGTACATTAAATATTATAAATAAATTAAGCTTAAATAATTATGAACTTACAATGAACATTACGAAATATTTGGTCACCTGGTTCATCACTTTCAGATGAATTCTCTAGGATCAGGATGAAGTCTCACCTTACCTTTAGAAAGACTACAGAAAGAGATATAAAATCATTATCATAAGAATCATATTACAGAGAATCATTGATGATGTATTTTTTCCAAGAAAAGATAAATATAATTCAGTAGATTATAATTCCATTTTTAGCACTGTATTTGTTGAGCTAACAAATAGCAAATCTAGTTACCATATTATTGTGTTAATATAGCATATTCTAAACATCAAACATTGTTAACATTTACAAATTCAGTAATAATGGTGTAATGTAGTCCATTTGTTAGGTAAAAAACACCAAATGAAGCCATAATTCATCATGCATACCACTCTCTTTGAATATAAATAAAACTTGATATATGGCTTACCCTTGGAAACAATAATGTATACTCTGTTGAATAAAATTCTAAAAGTACTTTTTGATTTGAGTATGTTAATTAGATAATAATGTTCCTGGTTTACAAGTAAAAAACAATCTAAGGTACATACATTGTACATTACAGATGTGCAGAAACACATAATTACTACATACGTAGACTATAAAGTAAAAAGATATAGAGTAGGAGACTTATATAAACATTTTTGTATGAATTTGTAATGTGTTGTGCCTTTATTGTTTGATTACATTGTCAAGATCCACTTTTTAACTTTTGATTAGCTTCATTTTTGAACAAAATTTGTTTATACATAAACTTTAAAGAGGAAATATTATTGATATGTGTAGTATGTTATTTTTTATATATAAGTATATATATCGTCTTTGGTTATTGTAGTTATAGATATTTTTGTGAATGAACATTTGAATATTATACTGCATATTAAGTGTTTTTTTAGAAACATGTTCTTGTACATTTAAATGTTCAGATAAGCAAGTATATGAGTAGTAATGATGTACAACAGTGTTTTTGAAAAATAACAGTTTTCACTACACAGAAATCCATATAACATTGTTAATAATAAAACTTATTAATGATATTTATCATGTGCCTAACAAAATTTACACTAACATATTACAATATTAATAGAATTGACAGTTAATAAATTTTGCCATTTAGTAGGCACTATAAATTTATAGAGCACAATATACACAATTAAAATACATTGTTTTAACTGACAATTATACAAATGGTTTGGGCTGCATCTTATCAATCATGCATTGTGTTGTATTACAAATTACTATAAAACTGCACAGCAATGTAATTAATTAAGGAAAATTAATGCTTCTCTAGTACAAGCATATTGTAAATACCACAGAGACAGCCATTACACTAATAACACAGCAAACTTTCCATTAGTCTAAGGAATTAATTAGTCCCTTCAGCACAAACAACTAGGCTTACACACCCCATTGAATGCCTAGAAATATGGATTATGTCTAGTTAGTAAGTGTTAAACAAGATTAATAATGGTCCTCTACTCCCACTTTGCCTATTCACATTATGCCTACTAAGCATAGAAATTACTGCTAAATTACTCTTTAATTTCACACCCCTCCTGAAGGACAAGACATGCCATCACAAGAGACTGGAAAGGATATGTACAAGGAATATCTATACCAATCTTAATGCAAAACTTTGTTATATATTTATTTATTATCTAACTTCAATAATTTAGTCTGTAGGCAAAATGACACTAATTATTAACTTAATAGGCAAATGAGAGAAGCAAAGCTGTTAAACAGATCTTCATTGCTATGACAATAACATACAATTGTCAATTAGTATAGTTTAGTAATGACTGTAGTTTGACACCTTTGTAGCACCTCAACATGTATTATATAAACAACAATGAATTGGTTGAATCAACTAATCAATTTTTTACAGACTTTTATTCATTCATTGAATTTAACATGTATGTTTACACGTACAAGTGTGTCATGTCTAGTCTTGTTAAAAAACAAAGGAGGGTCAGATGACAACATAATACACAAAATTACAATTGTACAGTGTATAATTACAATTGTAATTGTAATAAATTATAATTATACAGTGTATAATTATGGTACCTAGATCCAGGATTGTTAGTATGCACTTTTATTACTTTTGTTAAGTGATAACATTAACAGACATCACTAAGATAAAAATTTGTGATCCTATTAAACTGAAATATTATGACAATAATATTAGTGGTCCATATTTGCAACAAGTTATTGTGTTACTTTTCTGTCATAGTGAGGTAATTTTTAACCTGGTCAGTGTAGAGATTACTTGGCACCATAAGCAAGATATCTGCTATCATAAAAACATTATAGGAGCTAATAATTTAATTAAATTCTATTTACACAACAAGGGTATTGTCTTGTCCCCAGATTTAATCTTTTTACTGAGGGTGTCATTTACAAGACAACATTATATTGTATGAAGGAATGTTAATTAACCAATATCTACTGCTCTATGGTCTCATTCCTAAACTGAAAGTCAGGGAATTGGGGGAAGACACTAGGTTCCATCTCCATAGTCTAATACATTTAATCATTATATCTTATATTAAGATAAGGATTTCCAAACACACATTAGAGATAAACTTACTGGGCATTTCATATCAGTAGCTGGACTGTAGTTTACAACATTATATAGTTTCTAAACATTATTACTTAAAACATATGTTTGTCTTACCTAGTGGCAACTGACACTACGTAAGTTTTTTGTCTCGGAACATTTTAAAAGCACAGTATCACCTTCTCGAATACAAGAGGGGTGCGCCATCTCGATAGCTATTAGCCGAGAAGGTTATCCAAACATTTAACCCCCTCGTTTTCTCGGTTTTGTTAGCGGGTAATTCACGTGAGTAGTAACCGCACGTGATCAACCACATTGTGAACAGCCATTGAGCCACTTAAGAGGCTGAAGGATGCTAAGGATCTGTGTTAAGAAGATAAAGACCTGTTTTAACCAAGGAAACAAAAGATAATGAAAAAGAGTCTTATGGCTTGGATTTGTATAAATTTTGAGAGGATATTAACAACAACACTAATCATAAGTAAGAAAGAAATATTATACACTTTAAAATCATTTTATTTCTTTGATGTTACAAAAATGACATATATAATTAGTTGGTATAGTAGTTAGTTGTGGTTGTGTGCAATAGAGATGTAACCATACTGTGCATATGTCACACTGTATCCATTCAACAACATCAACAGTAGTTTTGTCATCTTTTTCAAGCAGCTACCACAAAATTTTATGTCAGCACTCTCAAGGTCTTTTTCAATTTTATTTATTTCTCTAACAGTAGGCCTTAACAGAGTTGAAGTAGAACTGTACCTTCTCTTTTTTGTAGAAAAAAAATGTTGATGTTCACAGTTTTGTTTCGTGGTGACACCTTTTGTTTAACTTGTAGTTTTTTTCAGTGCTTTGTTGGTTTATAACAGTTATTACAGAGATAGCAGCTTGAAACATGCCTGTTAGCAGTCTGAATAGCATCTATATTTTGACAGTTAGTAGTAACTAGTGCTTCAAGTTTTTGAATTTTTTAACTATGTTTGTTTTTTAGTTTGTGTCAAAGATGTGTCAGGTTTCTTGTTAGATAACAGGCTGGTAAAGTAGAGTAAGTATCAGTTAGCAGAGTAGGATTTTCTGAAATACTGTTTAGTGTCTTTTTGCATATATTTTCATATGTACAAGGTGAACATGTTTATATACTGTTGCGTGTAAGATAGAATCTAAGCAAGTGCAAGTGTAGTTATGGGGACAGATTTCACATTCTGTACATCAAAGCTTACTCCACAATTTTCTTGAGCTTTCTCAATGACATAATTTTGTGCCCAGAAGATGATTGTGATTGTACTTTCCATTTTGTATTTTCAGTTTTGTGTAGCAGAAGACAATTTTAACAAAAGAGCTCTCTTGTGGTTTTTGTTTACCCTCACATATTCTATGTGATTTTTTTTTTCCCATTTCTTGCTTACGAAAATGTTCAAATGCCTTATCTCTTGCTACTCTTAATAAAGTAACAAGTAAACTGTCAATTCTTCTATATTGTTTTGTGGTTTAAGTACAATATTTTTAGGACTCTATGAAATGATTCAAGGTACATTTAGTGTTTGATTGTTGTTTGAGTACGGTAACATGTTGCCCATTGTGGTAACCGTGAGCAGTAATTTGAAGTAAAGTAGGCAAAAAAAACGAGCATGCTCTGTTTGTAAGTAAGTGAGAAAATTCTGCAATGTAACTCTAAATTTAGCTTCGTCTCTTTCACTGAGTAAAATATTTAGTTGATGGTATATTTTTATTTGATCTTCTTTGTCTCTCACAGTTTCAGCTAATACTTCTTCTCCCATGTTCTATCTATGTGCCAGGCACAATAATTTTTTTAGTATCTCCTTCACCAAACACTGCTTTCTATGCATTAAAGTAATTGTCAGCGTCATCTGACATGAACCATGATTGAGAAATCACACCACTACTACCTTTAATGGCTGCAAAGAAAAGGTATCAATGATATTGCATCTTCTCTGTTTGAAAGCATCCAAGCTACTGGTTATTCCTTCTCCGTATTCATCAATCACAACCAGAGTTATTAGATTAAAATGGTACATGTTGGTACCATGTGTGGTATCTATCCATACTGTGTCATGCCCAAAAGCCAATAGCATGTCCCTCTGAAAATTCTGTTTGAATACATAACAGAAAATCATCATCTGCCAAATTATCTAAATTATCTGGTTGTGGTCTTCCTTGCTCTTTATAAATTAAAATGGGGTTATAAGGAAGTGCTTGCGTATCTAATATCTAGGTGTTGACACTAATTAAGTCGTTGGCATGACAATTAAACACCCTCGTGTTGTATTGAGTTTTTTATGTTGTGGATGTCCTGTCTGGTAATTAAGTGTTCTCGTTTGATATTGTTGTATACTGACTCGCGAATATTATCTAAAATATGTCACTCCCCGCTTAAGTTTTTAGCATACTCACTTGTCCCTCTTGTGTCATTTTTTGTTGTAGCAATTTAGTTTTGATGTAAGTGTTGAGCACTGAGATGCTTTGATCTTAGCTGTTTCCTTGTGTTTTGTGTTTTAATTGACATTTTCCAGTTCCCTCAGATTTGTATGTACCTACTCTGTTACAGTAATAGTAAAACACTTTCATACCATTGGAGACCTGTGGTACACACTTAAGAACAAATAAGGACAGTCTAGTTGTTTCAAACTCTTCCTTCCATTCATAAAATTCTTCTAATGTATCAAAACTTATCTCCTTTTCTTCTATAGACAGCTGATGGTTTGATTGAAGATGTAGGAGTAATTTTTGAAGACTTGGTACTCTTTGGTAAAAGATATTAATTAAAAAAGGTAATGAATACATGTTATCACAAACCTGCTATTACATAGAGTACATGTAACTAGACCACTTTCAACGTCATTATGTGCATTCCTCATGTGTTTTAAGAGACCACTTAGAAATGAATACCCCCTTCCACAGATTGAACATGTGTGTTTTTTCACTAGTTGACTTAGATAGATTTGCTGGAAGTTTTGTAACTGTTACCAAATCAATAAACAATAATATGTGTACTTTGTATTCAGTATTACTTGCACACTTTGTGTGAGCTTCTGTATCACTTTTTTTGTCTTATTTGATGTAGTGTGAAATAATGCTGCCCTTCTTCAGACAGTTAGTGTCAAAGGCATCAGATTTAAATGTTTTATTTTTTTTTTCAAAGAAAGAGAGGTTTTAGATGTTAAGGATGGCTTAGCCCACCTGATTTACTAATTAGTGGATTATGTAGCATTTAGCATCTTCCAGGTTCTAGAAAGACAGATTGGTAGTTGAATCCACTTAAAGGAATTGGTGACTGTAGTAGCGATGCTCTGATGTTACATTATCTGCAATTTATAGTTGAAAATGGATCGAGGTATTCATCATGAAAACTCACAACAGTTGTCCACACAAAATTTCTTCTAATAATATTTTTCCTTAACAGTCCCTATAGTTAAAAGTTTATATGTCATTGTGTAATTATAAAAACCTGATCAAAATCCCAAGTCATATCAAGACACAGCAATAAGCAAATTGTGTGACAACACACCACAGTCTACACCATTAGTTTGGAGAGGTTGATCCTATAATCAAACTGTCATAATACATACCTCATTTCTATTATGTACCATTCTGTGAATGTACTTCCACTGATCCCAGTTAGGTACTGGTATGTTTCTTTCAATGTATCTTTGTTCCAAGAATAACCTGATTTGAATTTGAAAGAATGTTCTTGTATATATATAGTACTTTAATTTTGTCCAATAACTTTGCACAGATGAATCAAAATATTCTGCTTGCCTCTGGTTGAAGCCTATAACCTGTTTTGTGTGCAGAAGTAGTAATATATAATATGCAACTGATTTTTTGTACTAATAGTGTCTAATGACATTCAGCATGGTTATAATACACAATAGTAGATCTTGTTCTGTGAGGTTGACCTATGTATCAGTAAATGCATTTTGACTTTTTAAAAATTGTTTACATACATTTCGATGTAATTTTGTAAACTGACTTTTATCCATGTAGCCATAACTTCCTGATAAACTGAGAAGCCTAATGCATAAACCTTCTTTTCCGTTCTGACAATATATATAATACAGAATAGTAAGTTAGATTTATCATACTGTTGTTAATGCCTTTGTCATTATGATGTCCATGTATGTTTCAATGACCTGTAATCATTGTTTTATTCAGACATACCATATATATAGTAGTATACACATAGTATTAACCTCATCTGTTAGGTAGTCCATTGTAGTGAGACACATAATTGATGACATAGACAATGTGTTGTTTCTATTGCCTGTAAATTTTGTAGTTTCTATATGAAATGTGCATGTACATTTGTACCTTCATCTAATTGATAGAAAAGGATGAATGGATCTGTTGAATGATTGTTACTGTACTAACAGGAGTAACCTATCTTACTAGTATTTTGATTACATTTACAAATACAATTTTGCACATACATTTTTGTCACTGATATGGAACCATTGGGTATGTTTTCTGTGGAGCGTATAAATGAACAGTAATGTCTATTTGATATTTCACTATCCCCTCAAGTTTATAAATAGCACTGCCTACTTTTATGTAGTTTTCTGAATGTGATACAAATAAACATACATGCAATGTTAATATACAGATGTGTGTGTTAGCTACATACATCTTATCTAATGTTTTATACCTGTATTTGAACAACTGGACACTCAGTTCTAGTAAACATAACAATTGATGTCATAAATGTTATTTGTTACAAATATGTTTGACTAACGATGTTGGAAGTCTTTGTTATGTGAATACATAAAAGGTTGGCATGTTTTGTTACATCAAAAGTCTGAAGAGATTCACCACACCTTTCACATCTAAATTATATTATATTAAAGTTAGGGACAAATCTATGACTAGTCTTGTAAAATAAAAGGATTATAGGTGCATACCCTTCACAAATGTAGTCTACAATATTGTCTGAATTATCTAACTCATCAAAAATCAAGTCCTGAAGGTGGATTTTCTTGTTACCCTGTTCAACATAATATTGAGTATCACTCTTAATATTATTACTAACATGTATTTTCAATACAAGCACACTACTAGTCTGTGTCTTACTGTTGCTGTAATTGCATTTGTTACATGTCACTGTGATAAAAAGAGTCAGATAGCTGATAACAATATTACTGAATTGTAACTTGTTTCCATCCAGTCATGAAAAAAAAACTTATTCTACTAGTTGTTTTGTCCTGTAGTCAATAATAAACATTTTAAAATGTGATATAAGCCCTTACCTTGCATCTAATAATTCAGTTAAATTATTGACTAGTTGAATGTAATACTCATCAGCATCTTGGTATCTACCAGAACAAATGATTCATGAATATCTGTTTTCAATAATAAACTCTTATATTTATTGTATTTTTTCTCTTTTACTTGATAGAGTTTGAACAAGAGATTCTGATGGAAGTGTTGTTGTACCACTGCTATATCTGTACATGTTGTATAGGTTTAGTAATACCTTTAATAAACATACTTCTATGTAAACAGCATAAGTTTGTATTAATTGTGAATTTTTTTAACTTTAAATTTACAATAATATATATTAATACCTGATTTTGTACATTCACAAACATGTATGTTTGCTGTTTATTTGGAGGAATTCTAAAAAAATAGGGTGGTTCAGCAGACACTGGAGGACACTACTAGCATAGTAATTGCTAGTTGTGTTGGTGATATCAGGAGCCTGTAATACTATGTAAAATAGCATGGCTATAATTTTATTATCGGGAATATAAACGTGGTCTTGCGCATGCGTGGCCAGTTTTTGAAGAAAAGGGTTTAAAATTGAAAGCTACCCTTCTCCGCCATCTCTCTAGTAGACATAATTTGTGCCCTAATAAAGGTTACAACAGGTCAAGAAGTCTTTACTCCACCAAGGCGGTATCAATTATTTTGTCGCGGACACGCCCACATCACCTATTTTGGACAATGCTAAGATCGTAAACCTAGGCCTTTTCTGGAAAACGGGTGGTTTTGTACTTTAAATTGCTGTATGTTATGTACCCAATAAATGTTGTTTAACGTATATAACAGTCAGCTTTAATGCAACAACAATGATTACAAAAGCTATGAAAAGGTAGCTCTTAGTAACTGAAGTTTGACCTTGTTGACGTCACGTGACACAAGTAAGGTCTCTTAATGCACAATTAACATTCCAGAACTAAATTTAGCATACAGAGGTGTCTGCTACCGCAACTACGCTGTTAGACACATTGCTGATCAAGTATAATGGCTAACTAAAAAAGCTTAAGATCAGTAAATGAGTACATGTTTGTTACTTAGTCTGATATAAATATCCAAGACTTATAGCTAGGATTAGGAATAGTGAATAAGAGTCAGAGGATCATATCACCAAGGGAGATGATACCCACAACTGCAGTTATGTAATACTGCACAGCCTTGTTAGTACTGACACCAGAAGATACTAGATTGTAACATCACTTTGAACATCTGTGGTATCAAGCCACTTTCACCTTAACACAACCTGCATTGTACTGTACTGCAGTTACAGTATATACTATATTGCAGAATATAATATGCTCCATTGGATTGTCATTGCTGGAGGTGATTTGTTTTTTAATGTATAAAATCGTTATGTGAGTTTCACATACAAATATGATACAATTTTGTTTCTATTAATTTGTGGTGATGTAAAAAGGTAAAGATCTAATAAACAGGTACAATATATATATATATATATATATATATATATAGGGACTGTTAAGTTCATTGAGTTTACTTTTGTGAAAGTATAGATTTAATATAGCTATATGTCCATGCAGGCTTGTGACACACTGTAACAAGCCATATGCAAGTAGTTAACAAAATGTATCATCAAATATACTACTTATATCTATGTACTAGCAAATGTTATTATATCTGTTATGGTCATATACAGAATAAAAATTTAGAATCATATGATGCTGCTAATATGCCATATAGACATCTAATAAGAATCATTAGTCTAGACAGATAATAAAACTAAATAATTATAAGTATGAGAAAAGGATATTATAAACATTCCATTTACTAAGTCTAGCAATCATCACATAGAAACAGAAAAAGAAACTAATGAATGTGGCAAAACTGAAATTACAAATTACTGTGTTAAAATGACCCACCAATATTAGCAGTGATAAGAATGTAGCTAGTGCTTGACATACTTACTCCACTAATATTTATTTCCACACACAAAAATCCCTTTACTGACATGAGTATCATGGTCTGGCCTGGTATTGCTTCTGAAAAGATATCTGTTGTTATACATAGCACCATCTGAATTAAGTATGCAATTTACTGACTAACATTCACTTTGAATTAAACATGTATTATGTATTTTTATTCCATTATACATAAATATATATAATTAAAATATTAACACTTTATTACTCTAGTATATATATAGTCTATATGTAAAAAAAACACTTACTATACTAAGTGCACAAACTCTTAGAAAAACAGATTCTTTCATCTTATATAATACTGTATATTATATGTGTACGTAAAAACATACACAATAATAATTTTATTTTATCAATTAAAACAGCAAAAAGCAGCAATAATTTGTAGCAGTAATAATTATATTTTTATCATTTTTAGAACAAAAGACAGCATAAAAAGCAGCAATAATTTGTGTGGCCTATTTAAAATTTTAAAAGTTACTATATATTGACGTTTTAGTTTTTTTCATTGAGCTTTCATATTCCTCATTTCTTCCAATATTGTTTTCTCCATTTATCAAACTGTGCATTTTGATCTTTAGTAAATACTTTTCCTCCAAGCTTTTTTGCTTACGTAGTGGAAGGAATTTAATACTACCAGGATTACTACTAAACCTAGAAATTGAATTCAAAGAATATATATCACTGTTAAAAACAAAAACTGGTTGTTTTATAGTCACCCAGTTTGCATGCATCCCACAAAATACATCAAAAAGCATTAATATTTTACTGGTTTGATTACTAATGGTATGTGTCTGTAGCATGTAAAAAGTCCTATGCACTTACTCATGCAGCAAAGCAACCATGTATGACAGCCCTTACACATGGGCCCAGCATCAATAAAATAATTTATTTAATTAATGAGGGAGACATTATAGATAGTGTGTTTGTTACACTTAATACACAACTTTTTATCAGTATATTTAGAAATAACATGCAGCAAGATGTTTACTACTCTGCAGCATCTTGTCCTGTATATTTAACATATATGACTATGAATCAATCAGTCCATTTTTACAATGAATATAAAACATGTGAAGTTAACACTTACACAATCATAGACATATTTTCAATAGCATTATGATCTTCTGGTTTCTTTGACTTGACATGATGAATAAAGTACATTATAGTTGTACATGTTGTGATCAATCACAACAATGATCTTCAAAGCTCTTAGCAAGAGAGGAAAAACTTTCATAATATTGTGGTAATTGAAAATAAGTTTAAATTTAACAGACTTTGTGGTATTACTATTACTAATCAGTTTTGATAATTACAGAATAAAAATAAACACAGTAAAATTAAATGAGGTAATATGTAATTAGACAAGTATATACTTAATGTAAGAACAAATGAGGTTTTTATTTTTGATTTTAAAGTAGCTTAGATCTTTTTTACTGCCTTTATTAATAATCATTTGCAGTCAATAAGTGCTGAAAAGTTAATAGAAACACAGACTGAAAACATTGAATATAATATCTGTGATTCTTAGATGTATGATTAGAACATGCTAAAAGAAAAAGCAAGGGTCATTCTACTCCTGGCTTACATAAAGTAGTTCAGGTATTGTTTTTTCTCTTGATTAGCTTTTATGATTAGAATTGGTTTGGACAACAAGCTCTAGAAAACATTGACTTGGGACTCACTCTATCTATTTTTCTTTGGAAGCATTGCCAAGACTAAGCACAAAGTATATGCATTTTCATTAACATGCTTTAAACTAATTTTTGAGCTTTATATATCTTTTTATTTATAAACATACAAAAGAAACTTTTGCATATTATTAAGTTGTAATTAAAGATTGTAGCAATAATTAACAAGCATAACTTAACAAGTAAAATAACATTAATAAACCATATAGTTTCTCAGTTGAAATGTGCAAGTATGCATGAATTAACAAGTAAAATCAACATCTAGCCACTTACTATGCCACATTGTTCAAATTGATCACTATCAAGCCACAAATAAAACAAAAATCTTCTTGTCCTTTTCAGCTGCATCCTAGAGTAAACAGAGCAGTTGTATACATACATTTAAACACATGGACAAAATTATAGTCTCACTCTTTCAGTTCTAAGCTCAGAGAACCTGTCTATCAAGATGGCTGCAATAACTCTAAAAACAAATAACAGACACTATGATAAAAAATGTTAAGTCAATAAATGAACGCCCTAAGTAAACTTGAAAAGATGGGTATTCTTGACCAACTTGATTTGTTGGAATCTATAAGAAAAAAGTCAATAACTGTTATAGATCATTACAATGCTCACAGCTCTAAAACCCATTTAATAAACCTTCTCTTATTATAGTAATATAACATTCAAAAAGACTTTGACAGAATAAGTTGTCACCAGGTTCAGGATTAAAGAAGTTAGAAATGAAAGCAAATGAGATAGCGGCATAGATCAATATAATACTCAGAATGAGAAGTATGACTAATACCAAACTGGACAACTAAAGTAAAAAAATGACTTATTCACTAATAACTTGTTAATAAATTGCTTACATTTGCCTTGGACAGCTTTTACAACATGATTAAGAAGTTCACTTTTAATAAAAATATAAGGCAGACAAAAACAATAAAAATATCCTGAGAATAATAAACCCAAAATAGAACAGGCAAGAAAGAACAAACGATAAATTGTATAAACCCCCAAAAAATTGATGTCAAAATATTGGCTTTTCGGAGGTTTGTTGATATCAATTTAACTTTTTATTGTCCTTGAACTTCTCAAACTGGCTTAACCAAAGTTTTGCTTCATACCTGTAATATAGAGAACCAAAAACAGTCAACCATAGTTTATATGTGGTGCAAAATATATTCTAGTCTCTCTATAATGATAATTTTACATGTTAAATTATATATATCTCACAATAGATTCATAAGTAATGGGTGGATCTGAATGTAAAGTTTGGATACTTAAAAAACAAAGTAGTCGATGACCATAAAGAGACTCAATATCAGATGTAAAATTCCCAGCAGTCGATATATAAATTGATAAGGTATACTAGTCTCCGGAAACAAGACAATAAAAAGGGATGAGTTACTGCCAATAGTAAATGACCTAAAATGTATCATCAGTAGTATAACAGTTTAATTAAAACCTGCCTGTCAGAAATTCTAAATGCAATTAGAACAATTATGTTCAGAAGAATTGTCAGAAAGTTTAGAAATAATCGTAGTGGACCTCTATCGATTCAAAGATAAAAAGTAGCATGAAAATATTTGTTAAAGATGACTTACGACCACTTCTTTATTATTGAGATCTTTTTAATTTTCGGTTTTTCCTAAATAGGTAGTTTGGAAAGACACTATATAGCACCATTTTTAATCAAAAATATATATGTGTGTGTGTATGTGTGTATCTATGTATATATATGTACATATATAACTATATATATATGTACATATATATATTATATATATACCTATATACACATATATATATATATATATATATATATATATATATACATATATACATATATATATATATGTACATATATATTATAGATATATATATATATACTGAAGTATCTAAGTCTGTTGAAGAGTGCTCGATGTCGTTTAGACAGAGCGGGTTTAGAACGAATTAAAGGACAGAAGAACAGAGCTCTCGCTGTGTGCTGTTACTCCGAGTTTCACGCGTTATGCGATCGTCAGACAGCTGTCTGACGATCGCATAACGCGTGAAACTCGGGAGTAACAGCAACACAGCGAGAGCTCTGTTCTTCTGTCCTTTAATTCTGTTCTATATATATATATATATATATATATACACACACACATATTATATATACATGTATATATTATATACATATACAATTTGTGCTGAAGTAAAAGATACATGATTATTAATATAAAAGAACACTTACTTGTATTTTAAATTTTTATCCACAGAATTAGCCACTTTAAAAGGTCCTTTGCCTTGTCTTCCAATGAGTCACGATTGATATTATCTTGTATTTCATTTTTCTGACCTTCTGTTAACTTTTCCTAAAAATAATAATAAAATGGCTAATTATTGTTCTACTAGAAATAATTAAAATTTTAGATACTCTGCAAATGTAACATATACCAATGAAAAGTTTAACTTACTGAAACATAACGAAAATAAACACTAGTCAATATGGCTTTGTCACTACTGGTTTCTTCAATAGAGTCTGTATAGTTCACTTCAATGTGACATGTACTGTCCTTGACATATTTTTCTACAACATTCTTTTCATTAAAAGTAGGCACTATTAAAAGAAA
This sequence comes from Gigantopelta aegis, assembly GCF_016097555.1. Classification (NCBI taxonomy): domain Eukaryota; kingdom Metazoa; phylum Mollusca; class Gastropoda; order Neomphalida; family Peltospiridae; genus Gigantopelta; species Gigantopelta aegis. The sequence goes on along the minus strand of NW_024532928.1, from coordinate 47,465 downwards.
AGGTTTTTTAACATGCTGATTAATATCAGAAAGTGAATACGATTATAATTTTAAAACTTTCTTGATGATTAGAAGATGCTTAAGTATAGAAACATACTAGAATTAAGAGTTAGTAAAAATTGTGAAGCAATAAAAGCAACAAAGTGTTAATTAGATAGAAACATTTTAATATGATTGAATACAAACTAAAGGATTATTAAATTGTTCCAACTAAAAATACAACATATAGGAGAATAATGTTAATTTTATGTCAACAGCATATTATTTACTATCTGGTATGCAAAGCATGTCATGTATTTTCCACTTTAACAATTCTATTGCTACTGTGTCTTTTCAAAGGCCATAAACAATAAATTAAACCACAGACAATAGCTCACAAGCAGAACCACAAATAAATTTGTTATTGCTACAAATGTTAAACAAATGCTGGAAATTATTGTTTTTTGTCTGGAAGTTCAAAAACATTCCTTTATATACAGATCAGTGGTTGCATGCAATACATACTACTACATTTTAAGGCTTGCATTATATTTTAAAATTTGTTATTATGATTTTCTAAAGTAAATAGGTAATGTCAATATTACCATACTCGCTGAGAGGTTTCCTTAAGTAATCTGCACTTTTTCTGAGGATATGATAAGTTCTAATTGTTGCAATATCAATGATCTTCTTCCTTATCACGGTCAGCTGACTATATTACAATGATATAAAAGGATCAAAGAGTTGATATTGCATTTGAAACTTAATGATTATGTCTACTCAAAAATGTGCATGAATATTATACCTTGTAAATGTAAAAATTAGCCATTTTTGTTAAAATGATTGAGATATCAATATCCTTTGCTACTGCTTGTCCAGTATCTTGACAAGTAGCTGGATCAGAACATTGTTTCCTCCAACAAGATCTCCAAAAGTTCTAAAGCTTTGCACTGCATACAGCAATCTTCCCATTTCTATAAATAAATGAAGAGACACTATTACACAAGACATGTACAGTGCAGCTAATAGCAACTTGCTGTTACATCTTTTAAAAACTAATAATATTACTACTTAAGAATTTACATACCAGAGCAGGCTGTTTCAATATTTGGTTTATAATGTCCACAACTTGACCATTAATGGCAACATTTTGATTTGCATGATTACCACTACACATCTCAATAAGAGCCTATATATTTTGATAACAGATATAAAATGAATGTAGAAATATTTACCTTGAATTGTCATTGTGATAACTGATAAATAAGGCCTTTTATTCTCAACAACTGTTTGTAATAGTTCTGTTACTTCACCAACAATATCAATCTGTACATGTTATGTATTGGCATTTATTTGGAGGTGAAGACAAATACTTACAGAGATATTATGCTCTTGATGTCGTAAAATATCTTGCATGTCTGTGATCTGACCATCACACATTGTAATAATTAGTTTCAAGACAACAGTGACATATTGAACAGCTTCCTTTTCATTTATTTCCTGTCAATGTACAACGAGATTGTACTATATGACCTGTTTATCACTCACTAGTTGACCAGCAGATTCAATACAATATATTATTGAGTCACCTGGTTCTTCCTCTTTCCTGCAGATCCTCCTGTTAATAAAAATACAATTAAATCAGAGCAAACAGATGATTTTATTCAAATTTACTAACAACTTACTGATTGACTTCTAATTTTAACCTATAAAGGAAAATATATTACCCAAAACAAATCATATTAGTTTATAAATTGTTGTGCTTACATGTGTTCCAGCAACTTCTTGAAACTGAACTAGATGAGAATAAATCAATGACTTAATTACTTAACTACATAAACATATTTTACACAAACTGATTTTAATTTTTTCAGACAGTACACACAGTAAATATATATAGATATATACTATATTTTATACCTGTCATCACTAAACCAGGAAATAGCAGTAGACAAGAGTGTATAAAGTCTTAGGAAAAATTTCTCATCACTAGCAGTAACTAATTTTGCAGTTTTATTTTTATTACATTTGCAGAGGTCAAGTATGACACATAATGCTAGTACAGCAACATCATCAGAAGGATGAACAAGAAGAGAAGCAGTCTTGATAAAGAAAACAAAGTTCAATGTAAACAATACAATTTTTTTCATTTTTCTAAAAAATGTTTAATAACTTGCATTCATGCAGGTACTTTGTGAACAATTATGTCATGATAAATGATGGCTACATTTTAAGTTAAAAGTTTATACTTTTCTTTATATGTATAATAATTTAGAAATAATAGATCATAGCATATTTACCTTTTGATATATTTCCTCTAAATCCTCTTTTAACCTAAATTTAAATTCAGAATGCAATTGATAAGAGTATACATAATTCTTAATGTTCACATTAACTTTTATTGAATATAGCAATTTTTTGTTTTTGTTTATGAGTCTATATAAACATGCAATATCTGTGCTTGCTTGTGAATAGTTAAATTGTTTTTTGGCAAAAAAAAATCATGACAGTTAGCAACTACCGAAGCATACTATCATTACCATTGAATTTAATTTACTTGTAGTCCAATGGGTTTAACTATATCTAAGATGCTAATTATACTCCAACTGCAAATATTTTTAAAAAAAAACAGATATTGTTGACATATTTACCACATTTCTGAGCATGTGAATTGACTTAGAACTCCATGAAGTAATTGCAATGTAGTACATAGGTCAGCATTAAGTTGATCTTTCTTATACTGTGACATAACTGATTATATAAAACTCTAAAGGAAATATGTATAGTCAATATCTCCATAAATACTTATATATTGCAATATTATATTACTTATTTACATCCGGTTATACTAAACATTGCTCTCTCGGTTTAAGTATTCTACTATTTAACAGACAAAATGACAAGTAGTAAAGCTGCCATACATACAAATTTAACTTTTTATTTACCCAAGCATATCAGATGCTTTCTTGATATTTCTATTAAAGCAAAAAAAAAACCATAATAACAAATGAAATTAAAACATAATAAACATTAAATACATATAGATAGATAGATATAAATATAGATATTTATAGATATAAATATAGATATTAATATATATTTATAGCATATATATTGTCAAGGCATAAAAATTGAAATAATTTTGGCTGACAAATATAGAGAGTGATGTGTCATGTAATCTGTCAGAAAAATAAAAAACTACTAACTGTATTGTACAAAGTAGTATTTCAGTGATTTTGCAACTACAATTTAGCTATTAGGGGATATATGGTTTGCTTATATCATAAGGAACATTATATGGCAACATGCTAATTATTAACCAAAAATTGGTGTGTATCATGTTTGTATGAAGGGTTGCCTCTGGAAATAATACATTTTATTCTAACATTCCAAATCAAGCGTTTTCACTTATGTAGGACAGTAGTTTACTATAGTTCAAGTAAAAGATGGAGAAATTAATGTTTAGAAAAAATTTAGCTTATATATATTACTTGTATGCTATTACTTCAATGATGCCTTATGTAGAAAAATGAATTCATGAACCATTTTTAAAGACTGTTCTTAATACCAGAACTATACACACTGCTACTTATGGTTTATATAAGTGTCATCCAATAATCAGGAAATATTTAAATGAAAATGTTTTTAAAGGAGTCATGAACTCGTAATTTTTTTAACATACAGCATAAACATACAATATTGTTACCTTTTGTAACATTTTGTAGAGTCAACATCAGTAAATAAAATCAACTAAACATTTGAAACTCCTCCCACAGGTAACAGTTGTGTTGAAGATTCTACAAAAAAAAGACTCTTCTTATCTTTTCACATCAATAATGTATCTCTTTTATAGTATGGTTCTATTCCGTTCAGAGTAATACTATGGCTTAAGTTGTAAAATTTAACAACATTACTTAATGTGTTGCAAGCCCCATATCAGCTACAAGTAGGTATGCAAGACTATTGCCAATCACAGTCAACAATTTATAAACGTGTGTTACAGCAGTCACTCTATCACTATAATTTCATATGGGTCATTAATTGCTAAAGCAGGTTTGGCCATCTCGATCCTTAAATCTATAAACTGAAAAGTACTAACAACACAAGCCTTACTTTCCTATAGTAAGAGATCATAGACTTAGTCATCTTACAATTGTTTTGACAATGACAATTTACTATAAAACATTAGAATTTTAGAAAACTAAAGCTAAATTAAATACAAGAATGCAGTGAAGCTACCTAAAGAAGCTTGGAAGCTCAAGTAATCACACTCATTATTGTAGTATTTGCAGTGAATGCCAATGAAAATTCATTGGTTGCCATGAAAATAGAAAATTAATGTGTACATATTAATTTTATTTTGTGATTTAATAAGGCATACAACAATAGAAAACTTGAAGTGGACATAACCACAGCACACACACACATCATGTGGTTTAAAAACATTTATAGGACTGCCTGGCAGTAAAAATTACTTTTCAACACTACTATCACACACACAGATCTCATACAAACTCTATTTAATTACGAGCTTTCACATTCTAAATGTCAAAGCAATTCGTACTTTTGATTGGTGCCATCATCATTAGTTGCTGCAGCTTATATATAGTAGATAGTTCAATAATACACATACATACATGTATGTATGTGTGTTATCACATGTGCAAACATTATCACCTGATTTATCATCACTATCCTGTGTCTCCTGTCCATTAACTTCATAGGCTTTCCTGGTAGTTTATAATAAACTGTTGAAAATGCTCATTCATTTGCTTATCAGTTATTTCAGTTTCAGCTTTTTCATATTCATATTTTGTTTGTTCAATTTTACTAGCAGCATTCTGTGTACATACAAAATAAGATACGCATGAAATTGGTACTAAATCATTTATGTACCACACTACAAAAAACAAACAGTTCAAACTAAATTTACATGGATCAAACTCATGGCTATTTACTAACTATGAGTCCTACAATGTACATTAGACCACTTGTCACAATGAACGTGCTTTAAATGAGTTATTTTGAGTGATCTTTGCAATTACAATCTAAACATGATGTGAATTGCAACCATATCTGCACATTATATGACTGCTGTTTATAATAACACCTTTTCAAAATGAAGCTATTCTTTGACTAACGATATTCAATCTAATTTTATTTAAATCACACTTAGAAGTCTGACTAATATCTTTTAAGCCTCATGTATACGCACTTAACTATCAACTTTAAACAAAAAAAGTTAATGAAACTCAATATTGGTTATTGTACATAAAGTTTGTGTGTTGCAAACATGTAACAAGAAAGCAACAAAATGTTTAGAAAGATTATTAACATATCAATGACAATTTCATAGCATTTCAGTTAATGCTTACATGTACCTTATTTTTAAACTCATTTGGAAATAGGTTACATATGCTATTGAAACAGGAATCCCAAAAGAGTACATGAGCTTCACAAGTCAAAAATATTGGAGCAAGGTTCCTATCAACTAACTTCTATTAACAACAAAATAAAAAAAACAATCAGTCAATTAATAAGTGGACTGGAAATGTATATACTACCAGGAAAATAATTATTAAAATTGTTCTATGATTATTTGATGAAACTGCTGTTGTTGTAAGGGAGTGGATTGTAAGATTGAAGACTGAAGAGTTGACATAAGTTGTGGCTCTACTCAAGATGTTTCTCAAGTAACAGAGCTCAGAAATTTAGATCAAGTCATGCCCAATTCAAGGGCTTGTGGTAAAAGTAATGACATATCTATGGCATTGGCAGTTACTGTATGCAGTTAATTTTATGTTCACTTTAGAAAGTTGCATACAACAATAAAATTATGGGAGAAACATACTCAGATAGTTAACATGTGATCCAAATCAATCTTAAGACTGCCTAGAACACTGCTGTGTCAGGCAAAAATCTAATTTTTAAGGCTAATTCATATTTAACAAAGCTAATAAACAACAACAATAAGTCATTGACTTACCAACACTGTATTGCAATTTTTTTTATTGTATCTTGTTGCCACTCATTAAGTTCATCAGAATTTAGCTCATTACAAAATGCAGTAAACTAATGGAATTACTCCATCAACAAAAAAAAGAGACTAAAACTGATTTCTTAGTACTTGAGTCATCATCAAGTTCCCAACGTTTGTCCAACTCTGACAAAATGGCAGTAAAACTTATATTAAAAAATGTTAGACAAAAAATATTAAACTTACAATATGTTCAGAGACAACCTCTTAAAGAGAAACATAAACTTTCTCAGTGTATCTTTCATCACGTAATGTGACAATATCATTATTGACAAAGGAAGTGCAGTCATCAATATGTTTCCAGAAATCACTATTCCTATCACAATCAATATAAAAAGTTATAGCAATTCCTACAGTTAATAGGGTCTTACTTAAGCTCATGCATTGATGAATGACAATACTTCTCACTATGGAGCAAGCCTCATTAAGAAGGTGAGCAAAAGGTACTTTACGTTCCCTTGGTACATCATCATTACCAAGAATACTATAAAAGAGTGGCTAATTAGTAAACTTTGATATCATACAATTTTCTTTGATTATTGCTTAACAGAATTCATTGGAAAGTCAGAAATTAGTCATTTTGTACAACCTGGCATGCTGCATGTGCCAGGCAGTCCTATATTTTTTATAGCCTTGTAGTAGCTATCTATTTATATATGTCCATTTGTGTCCTTTTATTCTATTGCTGCATCCAACAAAGAAACAAGGTTACAATTTCAAATAATTGTGACAGGAATATTTTAATGGTGCAGTCATTGTTGTAAGGGAATGGGCCTACAGTGGCACACAAGGTGTGACACAATTTTTTCATCTAAATAATTATTATAAAATCATAGTCAATTGTAATTGGATAATTACAGCCTCTCTATTTGTGTGATCTTAGTGTTGAAATTGGGACATTTGCACGATAAGACATTTTAAATATCGAATGAAGGCAACATTAAAAACTTTCACTTAAAAATAGCTGACTACAGAAGCTTAAAGAGATTAACCAGTGGAAACTTAAATGAACATTGACAATTGAATTATGATACTCAAGCCAAGCTTGGGATATGCAACCAACCAGTTACTTTAGTGGATTAATTTCATTCATCAGCTTCAAAAGTCAAATACAATATTAATAAAAGAAGTAACTGAATTTTCAAGTATATATATACACAAATGTATGGCGCACTGTTAGAAACATGTGTAAAACATGTGTATACTAACCTCAAAAGCTCTTTTACTGTGAAGATCTTATGAAAAAGAAATCTCAGCAAACTTGCCTTTACCCTCAGCACATGTAGCTAATAAACTAGATACATTCAACAGTGTCAATAACTTAAACATCATCATTAGGGGTCTGCTGAAATTTAAACAAAAGATAATCTAACATATTACTTACATGTTTTGATAATATAGTCAGTCGATCTTCTAACATAAGACTAATAAAGTAGTCTTTGTAGTGAAAACTTTGATTTAACATTCTTGCTATTTTTTCTTGATAGTTCTTCAGGAGAGGACCAGATTTACTTTTTGAGGGCTAACAAAATTTTTAGATAAAAAATATTTTTGGATCTATCTGTATACCTTCATCACAGCTTTTAAAGTAGTAAAAAAAGTCTAAATATTCTTTAGTCTCACCAGTACAAGCCAGTACATACAACTGTCTAATCTCTCCTTCAGAAAATTCACAACATAATGTAACATTATCTGTAATAATCTATGGAAAATACCAAGAACAATGAAAGCTAACATTGTCTGATAGATGAGTCAAACTCTTACTTCAGTCAACAAATAGGCAACAGAAGATACACCAGTCTTAACATCATAAAAGTCAGTAAAATGTTAGAAACATTTTTTGTTGCACCTTGAATGTGAATTAAGTAGCTTTACAGTAATACAACTATCATATTAATTCCTACCAGTTTATTTCCTCTGCAAAGTTTTTAAAGCACGTCACAAACTTCTACTAATAATTCTTTGATTTTATCTTTTCAGGATGATTTTTGTAGTCTTTTGAAAAATGTTTGAACACACAAAATTCAGAAGAGCTGAATAAAACACCTTTGAAAAGGAAAAGTGATAACAATGGATAAAAATTAAATATTGTGGAGAGACTAGAGACAATCTCTACAATGATAAACAGTCATGTTAAGTTAGATTTACCAGTAGTATAAACAATATTTTGATAGCTTGGCATTGGACAGACTTCATTTTGAACAAAAAGAAAAAGTTTCTTCACTTTCTTTATAAACTTTGGCAATTCTATAGTGAAGAAAAAAGAATAAATCACTCTCTATTTATAATCTACATAATATTCTCTTTCTTGTTTTAATCCAAACTGTACTAATAGCATGTACATACTGATGTTTATAAAAACAATGGTCATAAAAACATTACCAGTGGGATGGGGTGGCATCTACTAATATTTTTCAATTCTGATTCCTTTGTAGAGCACCTTCTCTCAATGACCAGTTGTATATGCAACGGTCAATGAGTTGTGTCCGTTGGAAATCCTTTGATCAACAGCAGTATGAATATAAGAGCATTTGGCATCTTTCAAAAAGTTGATGTTCTTTCTACTGCGGATAGAAGAAATACTGTCAATATATTATATATAGTAATGTAAAAACTGTCTTTTAAAAATGAAAGACATATATTGGAATAACAATTCCAAAAACAACAAGACACAAGGTATGGGTGAGAACTTAAATCCATACTAAATCACTATATAAATAGCCAAAAAGTATCAGTCTCACAAACTATCATTCAACAATACATCCTCTGAAAAGACTATACCAGTATCAGAATCAGTGATACATGCTTTTTCTTCAATCCTAAATATTTTACCACTGAAGATTGGTATTTAATATTCAAATTGTAGCCATTTACTGATAAAAATATCTGAGCCACTTACGTAGGGATTTTTGTATGAATTTATATTTTCATCCTTACCTTGTGGTCTGTTCTTGCTTAGCATCGTCATCTATACATTTCCATTCATACCTTAAAATAGTTTAATTACTTTATCACTCTTTTTTGGGACACATAATTTTTGATTTGACCTAACAATCATTAAATTAATCCACTTCATTCACAATGTACCTCATTTTAAACTGTATAATGTATTTTAAATGCATCAATAAAACCAATGTTGTTTCCAAAAGTGTGATATTGACTAGAAACATTTAAGAAGCTGACATGTGCATTGATAAAACAATTTTGTGTGTCAAAGGTATGTTGACATGGACTACAAAGACATTCAAAATTGAATAGAAAAAACCAATTTAAGAACCTGAAGTACAGTTGATCATAAATAAAAAGGAAAATGCACAAATAAAAGAAGCAGATGAGAAAAAAGATGTTGACCCAAAATGAGAGTGTAAATTACTAAGAAAAATTAAAGATCTTTGAGGTAGTAAAGACGAAACAAGTAGCCTTTCTTTAACTTTACAAGTAGATGGAATCAAAGGGTAGGTATGATATTTATACCCAATTATTGTTTTATAGAAACTGATGTACTAATAGATAATGATGAAACTAATAGAGCAAAGAGAAATCTTATCATTGCTTATAAATTGTTGATTTTAAATTAGCTAAATATATCAGAACACTATCATATCTTCGAGTGTAAAGATAGAGAAAGGTAATAAAATTCACCAGTTTTACACCCAACTGCCAATTCCTACATTTTGGCTATAGCTTAAAGCGGTATACACACTATTACAAGTACATGTGCTTTCATGTTGTATATTCTACCTTATAAAGTTGCATATTAACAAATTGTGCACTGGCAGATTCTCAGTTCCCATTCATCTTCCTATAGTCATCAAATCTTGTAATATTTACAAACCAGACCCCTCCCTTAGGAATCATCAACATTTAGCAGCATTTCTTAGTAGTTCATAACCTCTTGTAATTTCAAAAACTCTTGCCAATGCTTTGACGTTGTCTGTCAAGGACACTAAAGGACACTATACAAAACAAATATAGGTATAAAAATATCGTAAACAGCTGGTATAGGCAGTAGAATGAGAGATTGATGCCTATTTAGACTAAAATGGAAGACAGAGTGTACTAAAAAAAATCTAAGATGCCAGCAAAAAAAGACAGCAAAACTAACATAGTGCAGTCTAACAGTGGAGAAGTGTGTGTGAAATGAAATTTTATTATAAAAATGGAATGATGTTATTATTAGAATATTGTTCTTACTCATCTCTAGACTTGAAGAATTAAATGACCTCCTCAACAAAGGATCAAGTCCAGGATTAGTACTGTCTTTACGACATTTGAACTCAATCAATAGTTTCTACATTATGTTCAAAGAAAATGTAAGTAATGACTGTCATAGTTTTATAAATTACACGTGCACAACCTGTATGAAAGTTGTTTGAAGAAAACGTGTAATAATTTTAAGAGCTCTACAAAAACAAGACAATGAGATATAGTAATTGCACATACAGTATATGGGACTAGTAATGCAGAAGTGATAATGATTGTTTGCCTTACATTCTTTTGACTTTAAAAATGTGTTCATTGTTATCCTTTATATATCGCTGGTTATCTACAATGATAGTAATTAATATAATATAGTCAAGTGGTTGCATAAGTAAAAGTATTGATGTGTACTAATGGATATGGCAGATACATATCAGTATATTGTACAAGGTCTTTGAAAGAGAAACTACTAAATATGTACATTGCATAGTGTACCTAAGGCCAATTCATTATTTCAGCAACATTTTTTCATATAACCTTACTGTTTTGGATAATTATCTGTCCTTCCCATCCAATATCTAACAAGACTAGAAAAATCAATCTCTATTCACTGACATCCCAAAAATAGGCATAAGCATGCAGACGCTCCATGACTTCTAACATTTGAGCTAAAAGTCATTATCAGCTGAATGTGTTTCATTAGGTTCTAGCACCGTAGATTAACAAAGAGAAAACATGGTTTCTATAAAATACTTGAGGGTTAACAAATTTATATTTATTAGCAAATTCATAAGTACATGTGTTGTAAAATTAAACAAGACCCACCATAACATTGCAAGTAAACCATGTTAAGATTTTGATAGAACATTGCTGGTATAGTAAATGCTGGTATAGTTAAAGTCTTGCAATAATTAATATTGGAAGATTTATGGAAACTATGGTGCTGATAAGAACTTAGATGCATAATTTAATTAGTTTGAACAATCAACATAGCACTGAGGTGAAAAGCAAGTTAATTAATGGGTTGTGATATGATTAGTAGATTCTGGGCCAATAGTAATATTATACACCACAATATATCCTTATCAATTACACCCAACAAAACAATAGAATAATACAATTCGATGGACATACCACAGATACAATCAAATCCAATAGTCCTCAACATCTAGGACTGTCTGGCATGAGGACCATGCGAGGCCGTCCTATTCACTAACAAATGTATCAACAAAGTACCAAAAACTCCTTACAAGTTATAGTGTGAAAATAAAAACAAATAATTAAATATATATATATATATATATCTATATTATATATAAATATAAATTCAGTTAGTAAATAATATAATACTTAACATTACCTGTTTTCTTAAAATTTTTTAACCAAATGTGAGAAATAAAATACGGATGTTAGTAGCATCTTCCAAAGTATCTACAATATATCTAATGATATTACTGGCTTTTAATGGATCAGGATATACAAGGTTTTGCCATAACTGAAATAAAAAAAAAAACTGAAATAATGTGATGCAATTAGTTATACATCATACAAATGTACATCTTAATTCAAAATCACTATCACTTATATGAACCACAAATGAAAATTAAATTCTCTTCTAAGAATGATGCAGGCTCATTTTGTATTGAGGACAATTCCATAAATCATAATATATAACACCTCTTAAAAATACTGTAGTTTTTTACAAGGTTTAATTTACAGATATAAGGTAGGCTACCACATTTAGCAAAAAAAGCATTTACTGCAATGTTATTGTAATGTTTCTTAAAAATAATTAAACCAATCAGACAAATTTTATAGAACATTCAAAGCTTAATTTTCTGCCCTAAAAATCTTAATATCACAAACAATTATATATAAAACAGTATTAAAAGATAGTCACTTACAAAACATGCCATAAGTGGTCAAACATCCCTTCCAGTTTGTATTAATACTAGGCTCAATATAAAGTGATCCACAAGGTCCAAATAAGCTGATTTTATTTCTAATGGAATTTTCTTGTCTCTGAGAAACAATTAAAGCTTTCGTTTCAAACCAGCTCTTTGTTTTAAGTGTCTTTTAATCATCAATAGAAGTCTCATTAACACCCTATAAAAAATAAAAATACAAAGCACTTAAGGCAAAAATATAATAGTTGCATTAAGATTCATTGAAGTATTGCCACTTGTGTTAACATAAATTACAATAAATTTGTTGTAATGGTAATTTCATTGTTTCAAAATTCACAAACAAGAAAATAATTTTATAATGTAAATTAAATTTAAAATCAAACCTCTCAACAAATAAGTATCAGAAACATTAATAGCATGAAAATCTACGCATACAAATTAATCACTTCATAAAATATATTTTAAAGTTACCATTAAAAAATGCAGTCATTAAAAAAATAACTAATATATATAAAATCTAACTACCTTCCAAAGGACTCATTTATCAAGTACTAAACTATTACACTAACAGGTACCTTGCAAAACATTAATGAAATAGCCTAGTGGAGCAATAAAAAAATATCTTTTCTTTCTACAAAAAATAACCATTAGCTCTGGTAAAAATACTTGGGTACTTACAAATGCGCAAGCTAACTTAAGAAACTAATATCTGGTTTTGTCAAGTGCTCAAGTCCATTTGTAGAAAAATGTATACCTCCTCACTTATGACTTGTGGTTTCATAAAAATATGTCCTATATATTAAAAGGAATTTTAAGTCAATGATTAAGAATATTCCTTATATTAATAATGAGGCAGGTACTGGACCTAAAAAAATAAACAATATAACATTTGAAAACATACAAGTGTTGTTATTTTTATAAGAAAAGTCAAAAAACAATCATTTTCAGAAAAAAACTGCCATGTTGGTCTTTTATATATTGGTCATTGTGAAATTTGTTGTATTAGAAATTAAACAAAGTTTTGCTAAGAACTTCTAAAAAATTTTAAGATATAAACGAATATTGTCCTTAAGTGTTTTGGAAGATACTGATTTTAACTGAAACACTAAACTTATTTAACAAAGATAAAAAAAATCAGCAATGGTATTTGTAGACAACCATGGAATGACTAGGTAAAATATACTTGAAGCTTAGAAGTTTGAACCTTTGACCTGGATTATGATCAGTCACACCAATCACCACAGTGCTCACAGTGAGAGCTAAAGAAATTATATACATCAGCAGTTTTAAAGGATGCGGTTTATTTTTATTGCTTCAATAGTCACATACAACCAATCAAAAAAACTATGAAAATAGATGTACAAGTATAATATGTACATACTTCATTTTCAAAATAGTTATAGCACTACCCAGCATGCACGTGCCATGCCAGGCCAATAAAAATATAAGTTCATTGTAAGAATACAACAGGATATACACTAAGGATTGCAGTTCTACATATTAATACAGGTAACTAACCTGTCCTTTTCTTAATGACAGTTGTAAAAAACTTATCTATAAGAGTTAAGAAATTATAGATACTTTGAATTAGTCAATAAGAAAACACAGACTAGACACTGACCGTAGATGCTGTTCAGAGAACAATAACTTTACACTACGTATCTACCTTGCAATTGGTCTATTGGTAAACCTTCAGTAAAGCAGAGTGAGCTATATATAAATGAAGACCTGCTGCTGCATCCTATAAACAGTTATTATTACTATAATTAGTAGGTAGGTAATATGATAACTCAAAAAATTGGGTGCTTCTCAGTTCAATTGCTGACACTAACAAATCTGCAATTTTGCTATATAAATAAAAAAGACAATTCATTTTAATTTGATGTGTTTGTATATGATGTTATTCCCTTATAATTCTGAGCATGTTCTGTGTCATAGCACTCCACCAAGAAGTTATACCCATATTATAATATACAAACACACACATAACAAATTCCTACATACTAAGAACTACGGTGCTATAATACAATTTTGTGTTATTCTTTTTCTTTTGTGTATTATATAATCTGAAACTTGTATCGCAAGCCTTTTTTTTTTTGTTTGGTTTTAACACTTTTGTGTACCCATGTGGATTGGAGTTGAGGGCTTATGGGTTATAGGTTCATAGGGTGAATTGTAGCTAAATACAGATATGTTGAAAGTTAAAAAAAAATACATAACATGTTGCAGCTTGAAGCCTAATAGGTTAGTCTTTAACGTTATCAAGAAGCAAAGCGGCTGCAACCAACAAACTACACCCATCTGTAACTTAGTATTATAGATCCAAAACTTATGGTAAGCATGGCTGGCACATAATCAGTCTGATGTGTAGGAAGTGAATCAGCTCTAATTAATTCATAACATTGCATTGGAAGACTTATTGGTAGGTTACTTGGAATAGAAACTGATAGGTTTATTCAGAACATACGATTCACTACCTTTATTACCACATGCATAATTTTAAAGCAATAAAAAAACAGTAGATTTGACAATTTCCACAATAATTTAAGTTTTATTAATATTTAATACCTGTCATGATAAAACTAAGTACTCAGCACATGTTCAACACAAGAAGTCTGCCCAACTATGCAAAAATTCAGATAAGCAGTTCATCAGAAGGATACTCACCTTCTTAACAAACAGTTTCTCTAAAATTAAGATCAGGGCCTTCTTTGATTAGGTACAGCCTCAAATTATGACCTGGTGTTTTAGCATCAGCACTCACACGTCTCCGCTGTGACCAAACACACCTTTTTCTTTCTGTATGTCATAGATCTATATTGATACATTTACTATAGTGTCATTTGACTTACATAATATTCGGACAACTTATATATATTTATAACCACAGCAAAGAATAATAAGTTCCTGTTTCATATTGACAGGTAGGGGAGGTTCCTCAAAATAATACATTAAGCATTTTTTTAGAATTTTTGATATACTTATAACTTATGGCAAACAGCATCCACCAAAACTGTACCTAATCATTCCTGAACATTAAATTCAATGATAGGCTGTTCTATTGGAAACCAATATTCATCTTTTGTTATAGTTATAATGTAGAAGACTTCTTCCCTCTATTCCAGTACGACTAACCAAAGTGGTAATAGATAACTAATACTTTATGGCACATGCATTTGATCTGCAGAAATCATTTATTGCGACACAATGTGTTGTATGTTAGCATAATTTATCACAAATGAACCTTGTATAGTGTAAAAGCACAAAGATTTTTTTTACACGGCTTAAAATTATTAATTATGCATTTTGAATTAGTGGCAAGGTTTAGAATAACTTTTGACACAACAGAGTCAAAAAAAGAAAAAGAACCCAATAATTGACCATGCAGAACTTACTGAGACTTTGCCAAAATATGTACCAGATATCAACGATCTATGTAAGGACATATCAACATGTAAGCACTCACATGAATGAATAAATCAGGTACATGATAGTAATGCTATCCAGGGACTGCCCAGATAGCATGTCTATGAAATCATTGGCAGAAAAAAAATGAGTATCTCACTCAAAATTGATCAACATATTTTAAATCTTTGTACTATTTCTTTATAAGAAAATCCCTTATTTATGACTTAGTTGTAGGATTTTAAAAATAGGCTCACAGCACAATTAGTCAAATGTTGGATTTCATTCATCTTTCCTCTGCCTGTGCTTTTGCTTTTACCTCACAATAACACAATAACCATAACTAAATGCATATAAAGTAGTAGTAATTGGAATAGCACAGGCCATGCAATTACAGAAAAAAAAGATGTTGAATAATATGCATGAAACAAATTGATGGTCTTATGAACATTCATGGTTAAGTGTTATGTAGTGATACCATACCCTACTATCTTGTTCATTCTTTGTACCGGAGCAACATTAAACATTACTACATTTACTTCATTTTTAAAGAATGTTTTTACTTTTGTGTTATATAATAGTAACACTTACATGGTATACTCTTAACATTTTTGGCACTAATTTTGACATTCTTATTGGTATACTTTACTAGATCATTTCAAGATTGCTTAAGTTCATCAGATTCATAGTTTGGATTTTCCCAGTATTAGCTACACATACCATCATCAACATAATTGTCATGTTGCAATTACAATACAATATGACACTAACTTTCATATACTCTGCTAATACATGATGAATACTAGTCACAAAAGTACAGGTCTATGACATGATCTGAGTAACCTATTAAGAGTACATATACAGACAAGATTATATAATTATAAAAAAAATGTCTTAACATTATCTGATGGGATTATTTGTAAACATTAAAGACTGGATAATAGAAATATACGCTACTGTGCTGCTCAAACTCAAAGGCACTTTTCTATATACTAGTTAGAAGCTCGAATCAGTCAAATATTATTAGTAGTTACAATGTGCAGTTAATTTTATTTGTCACTTTCAAAAGTCGTTGTACAATATTAGTGTGTACGTAAAATGAATAAGATAATGCAAAATGGACATAATCGTAAACCAAAGTAATTCTTAGGACAAGTGACACAACAAAGCTTGCCATGTCAAAAAATATCCAACAAGTTATACCAGATTTTATTTCTATACACAAAATATACTTACTTCTTCAATTCTAAAGTTGGGCAGTATCACATTCTTCATTTAGGCAAACCTACATGCATTACAGAAGTCTAATTTATGAATCAATCCTTCCATCTTAATACATATATATATCTATATATATATATTTAAATCAAGGATTAAAAATAACATTGACAAGGCATGCACTCACATTAAAAAACTTTGTACAATATGATCTTTCTTGTCTACATGTTTTGGCAAAGTATTTATCCCTAAATAAATATATATAACTTAAATTATTACATAACAATATATTGATATTTCATTATCAAATCATTGATACAAACATACCTTGGAACTGTCAAGAAAATTGCCCCATGGACAAATATTGCAGTCTAACAATTTTTTGTCATTTAAAACTTCGATGGATCATTTTTCTAATAAGTCAATCCATATTAAAATGTTATCTAGTGATTTTAGTTTACCTCTTTACTTGACAAAATAAATTGAGAACCACAGTGACTGTCCAATTTTAACTAAGCCAGATTTAAAAAAAGCAATTTGAGATTGTAATCATTACATTAGATTAATAAGGGCATACCTTATATTTTTGCTGCCATTTTAAACTAGCAAGTATTTTTGAGAAGGCCACATGTTTGATGGTAACATTTATCTTCAAAGTATACAGGATTACCTAATTAATTTTAAAAATTTTCATATCAGCACTAACTTCAATTCATACCATTAAATTGTTGTGAGGTGCATTTTTCTCTAGTTGCCACAAGCAATCTCCAGAAGCAGGTGGAAGTCTTTTCATTCATTGACATTCCACATCTTTTGTATCACAACTAGTAATAAAATAAAAATACTTACATAATATTGCCTGTATCTACTAGCATCTATTCCAGCATGATCAGTTCTAGCCAAAATCCATCTACTGTAATATTTCGAAGTCGAACTATACTTCCTTCCTAAGCAAAGAAGGCATTAATAATTAACATGAATTATTATTGGACACTCACACGAATTGCTTATGACATTTAGTATTGCAAAAGATCTCAATTACAAATGTGGACTTGGCAACAGCAATTTTCAAATTATTCCTATAGTAATTACATTGATCCTATAAGTCAGTTCAACATTGAAGCTTAATGTAATGCATCTAAATTGTTTAAAAATTGATGACTCTGCTCATCAGTTACATAACAATGGCTTTCCTGGGTTTTATTTACTGGTGGGGGGGAGGCTTCCCCCCCCCAAACTCAGTAACTTTCCCAAAAAAATTTACAGTAGCATGAAATAATAAAAACAAGATTGAGAAGCAGGATGGGAGAAAGAACATTAGAGCACGCAATGAGAATTATTATTGAAGGACCTGAATGTTTAACAGATGAAACACTGGAAGAAATTATTGAAAATTACAAAAAGTCAAGAAAAAAATAGCACTGTAATTAATAATTATTATAGTTATTCGCAACATGTTATTCATTGTCTATAGGAAGCGTGCCAGACAATCCAAACATACATGATATATCTATGTTGCATTTATTGCTATATATTAGAATGGATACTTAAATGATATATACATTTAATCTGCATTTACCATAAACACTGTGACATAATGAACACATATACAAAGCTACCTTTTAGGCTTAGTTCTCTGGCAGCTGAGAATATGATAACCTTTTTCTTCACAGACTCCACAATAACTCTATCACCAGAACTTATCTGAAGGGTAATAGAAAAACAGAGATTGAACTTTAATATCACTCCGTACTGTGGGGATGAAAATACAAGAGGGTCCTCTCTATCACATGCACTATGAAATAATTAAGTTAATAACATAAATTTCGTTGTGATTGCCATAGAAACTCCTTTCATTGAATTGATAAAAAAGGACACTGTATAAACCATACTACCTATTACATCAACTATGTGTAATGTATAGACAAGAGAAAGGAAAACATATTGTCTCGTGATAACTATATTTATAGAAATTCTCCAGTTGTAAAACATTAAAGTATTGAAAATGAGAGTCAGCAAACAGACTACTGATAACTAAGTGCTAGAAGTCACAAAGCAAGTTAACTACCCAAAATGTTCTATTGTTTGATCAGTATCAATTATTGCTACATACAGTATTAAAGTAGACATAATTAATTGCTATGTACTGGATGTAAAGTACTTTCATTTTATGTTTTATGTACTTTTCATGCAAGTGATGATATAACTTACACTATCTCCTCTTCTCTTTTCATTTGAAGTCTCCATTTGTGCTGGTAAAATCTTGAATACACAGGAATCATCATCTTTTTTAACAATTTTCTTTGAAGAATATTACATTCAATACAATTATACAAATGTACTATTATAAGTACATACCAGCCTATCACTGGAGGAATCTACTGATAAATACATGTTTGTTGCTACTTGACGAAGCTGTAATATGAAAACAAAAGCTCATGAAAATTCATGAAAACAATTATATATAGTACATCCTAATCATTATATAATCTTGTGCAGAATTTTTTAAATTATGAGTAGTAACTAAAAATCCAGATTTCACTAATACCAAAGTACAAAATGTAAATTTCCCTGATAAACTGTACATATGTGGTCAAATGTTAAAGTCAATGTTATGCACTGGAGTTTTTGAAAATTGGAGAGTTAGCAGCAATGAGCAATGCATGCAATATGGCTATGAAAAAAAATGCAATCAAGAGAAGTATATTATTGGCAAAGAGGCAAACTAGGCAAAGAGGCAAGCTAAGTACAAAAGCAAACTAGCCAGAAGCTTCAAGTCCTCAAAGCAAGATTAGTCACACCTATCATTGTAGCATTTATGAATACAATACAAACTAATAACGTATTTACTTCTGTTAAAAAATAAATTCTGATTTTAATTGCATACATTTTTATTGAGGTTACATTGCCAATTACTATGAATTCCAGAGACCTGACTATAAGGTGACTGAGTGAGTCTTACAAAAGCTTTATCACATTCTTGCCTGAGGTTGGACATCATATATATTAGCATCTTTTTGTTCACTAACTATCAACAAATAATATTAATTAAAGTGGATCCTTTAACTGTTGATTCCTATATCAGCAATGAATTTGGTTAACCCTAACTGAGATTGCTACAATATTGGGTATCACTAATAATGCTTGAATCTTCTGCTAAGTTGTTTCTCTACTATATTTTAAGCATTTTATAGCTATAGTCTCGTAAGATTAGAGAGCTAAAAGCAGTGAGCAGTGTATGCAAAGTGGCTATGAAAGAAATTGCAACACAGAGAAGTATACTATTGGCAAAGAGGAAGCTAGGTACAAAAGCAAACTAGCCAGAAGCTTCAAACCCTTTACAGAAAGACTAATCAAGCCTATCATTGTAACATTATGAATTATGAATATGATACAAAACTGAATGTATTTTCTTCTGTTAAAATATAAATTCTGAATTAATTGTGTACTTTTTTATTGAACTACATTGCCAACTACTATGAATTCTAGAGACCTGACTATCAGGTGACTGAGTGAGTCTTAAAAAAGCTTTATCACATTCTTGCCTGAGGTTTGGACATCAGCTTCTTTGTTTCACTTACTAAATATGACAAGATCTAACTAACTAAATATGAACAAACCCCAAGTATATGGAACGAATGATATATTTAGACAAATCCTATACAAATGGTGTACATACCTTGATCTTTCGGCCATATATTGTAGAAGTAAAAATGGCATCCATACAAACATTGTCTGGTTCATGCTAAAACAAGGAATATATAAACCATCCTATGAAGATTGTTAACATCTACAATACCTTTGGAATAATAAGTGGTAATTTAAGTCTACAAGAAAATAATTTTTAAATTCATAAGTTTTATACACATAATTACCTGCTAATAAAAGGGTCCCATGGCTCAGAAAGAATTTGAAATGCAGCAACTACAAAGTGTATAATTAATACTTACTATAGTTAGTGCATGGACTTACAATGATCATCATGATATATTGCGTCACCATCAGATCTTGGATGTAATTCCAATCTACCTTCTGATAAACTAATTATAAACAATAATACTTAATATTACAAATTTTAAGACTATCTAAGGTAAAAATATCTGAATTTTTTTTCAGCTTTTTTTTGATGCAATCATGTGAAGAAACTTGTTCTAATATTGATCATGCTTTTAAAAAATTTTTTTAAACCCTAGTACTTTGCAGAAATGTAGTTTGATTCCTTAATATCTGCAATGTTTTGGAGACGTCAAATAATAATATTAAAAAACCTAGAGGTTTGAAACTTTTGAAAATTAAAGATGAAGTCAATTATTACAATTATACAGATGGATTTATTTGTACAAAATATTTGACATTTTTACAAAGCTATAAACTTGCTTACTTTTAATCACTATTATTATTATATACAAATCGTACAAAGAAATGCATCCGTAAAAGTACTAACTATTGATCGTCTTCATTTTTGAACCTGTCAGCAGGTTGTTACATTATCCATAGAATCAAAAATCACAACAACAGTATCTAAAAGTGCAAAAACTCGCCATCTTGATAATGAATAATCAATTTTCATTATTAAAGGCAATGAATACACTTAATATCAGGTTATGATAAGTGACTTTCGCGGGTTAGAATAGAATAAAATGTATTAATTATTATTACTATTACTATTATTATTATTATTATTGTTCGTAGTCTTATGTGCCTTCATCTCAAGCAGACCACGCCTTTAATAACAATAATAACAATAATAATAATAGAATTAATAGTAATAATATATTTAACTATTCTAACATTTCTTTGTACGATTTGTATAACATATAATAATAATAGTGATTAAAGTAAGCAAGGTTTATAGCTTTGTAAAAATTGTCAAATATTATTGTAGAAATAAATCCATCTGTATAATTGTTGTAATTGACTTTATCTTTAATTTTCAAAGTTTCAGCTCTCTAGGTTCTTTAATATTATTATTTGACGTCTCCAAAGCATTCCAGATATTAAGGAATCAAACTACATTTCTGCAAAGTACTAGGGTTTAAATTTTTTTTAAAAGCATGATCAATTATTATCTTCACAAGATTGCATCAAAAAAAGCTGAAAAAAATTCAGATATTTTTACCTTAAAAGGAAGCAAATCTGCTTTCCAACGTAAACATAATTATTAATAGTATATATTATTAACTCTCACTGCTTTTCAGGTAAGTGAGGGTTATAAAGTTACTCACACTGTGTGTCAGTTACGGGGAATGCACTTTAGTACTTTAAGCATCTACAACTACAAATATCATCGAAATAATTATGAAGAAAGTTCAGCACTATGAAATTGTTATAGCTGAAAACTATCAACGAATGAATAAACATGAAAAGCCAGAAAGAGCTTTCAAAAAACACAGCCAAGACGAAATAGTTGATAGCTCTGAAAAACCTACAATACATGCACTTTTCTAGCAGCAACAAATAAGATTATATTATATATATATTATATATAATATTATATATATACAAACACACATCTTGATCAGCATTATCGTACAACAGTTTTCAGTTATCTTTCATTGCAACACTTATATACTATGTGTGTTACCTGGTAGCCATTGAGAATATATAATCACCAGTCTCATGACATCTTAAAAGTACAGTATCACCTTCATGGATTGTGAATATAGTGCACGCCATCTTCTATAGATAGAAACCGAATTAGAAGCATACAAGGACGACGACCCGCAGTTTTCTAAAGGTTATAAAAACAACCGTTTCTTTCGACTGCTAGATACCCTCCCTCCAATAACTGCTAATTAAATAGCATTGACAGTTTTTCTTATTACTCACAGTAAGTGCTTGTAACAATCAACAATCAGTTTACACAAATTTTAATAATAAAAATTAATTTATCTATCAAAAATTAACAATCCATCATGAGTTTTGAGTTGTGCCGATAACTAGAAAAGAAAAATAATCATCATTGGATGTATCAGACTACACACAAAATGTATGTGTGTGTAGTTACGGAACTAACAACTTACTACATTCAAGGTTATTATAATAAGAATTATCAACAACAAAACATTTAAAATTAAGAAAATCAATCTGTGATATTGTACATGTACAGTCTACATACATGAGGGAGTGGTCTACTTGTGAATTAATAATTCAACAAATTAGCAGACATTCAAAGTGGTCATACTCACCTTCATAAATTGTTCATACATTGAAGTGATTCTGGATCGTTTTCATCTGGTGTGACAGGCTATAAAATGAGATGAGATTGCAATTATTAATTATATATATATATTACAGGTCAAGATATATTAATTTTGGCAAAGTAATTTACTCACAATATCTTCCATTATAACTTAACACATGGAGATATGGGAGGGCCCCTGAAAATTAGACTAAAAATACTTACAAACCTGTAAATGTGGACTCAATCCAGGTACTGTATATTTTGATTTGTCGGTACTCATTGGAGCAACATCATGGACAGGTTTTTTGTTTCTAACCAGAGGTTTACTTGGCAAAGAGGAAGGTTTCTGATAAGCTTGTTCAATTTGTAGATATTGACATTGTACATCAAAACGAAGACGATTCTCATCTAATGAAGCATACCTATATATACAACAAGTAAAAATGTACATTAAACAATGATATGACAAATTCATAAATACAATATATTTATATTAGTAATGTATGACCAAGAGATAAGAATCATTTATCCTTCTTATGAACTACTCTAGACTTCTTTTATTACTTCAAGTATGATCAAATTTTGCCCCATAATTTTTTGTTTTCTATTTAGCTTATCAATACCATGTACTATTATTTTTTGGAAGCAACTTCACATTAATAATCAATGCTTAATAGTAACAGTACATAGATTTAATTTACTTCATGTCTTCACTGTGTGGATCTACCACTTCATGAACTTCATGATCAACTACAGCAAACTGTTCCCTCTGTTGTAAATGAAGAGAAAACCTTCATGATGTGAGTTCCGTTTTGGAGGAGTGTATGAATCACGTGGTGGATAACCATGTTGAAAATGTTCCTTACTCTCAAAAGGCACTTCAACAGAAGGTGTCTATATAATATATATATGCAATGCATGATATTAAAATAATATTTGCATGTATGCTCACTTGAGAATATACTGTACCAGGTGGTAGTGAGACTTCAGATGGAACTTTGTTTCTATCAGATGCTTGATGCATAAATGACATGTCAGACTGAGTTCTGAATAATACTGAGCTACCTAAACATGAAAACGTACTTGTAATAAATGCATGTCATATAACTATTTTAATTGAACATTGTTGTATCAATAAATATACAAGTATTATAACACATTAAGGTAAATGTACATGTTACACCATTGTACTATATGTATATAGTACACTGTGTATAACACACCTATACATGTACATGTAACATCATATATATTTAGATAATCACAAATATTTAATATACATTGTATATTACTATAGTATATGTAAGTATTTACAATACAATATACACATTTCTGAACATTGAAGGATTTACCAGAAGTTTCTACAAACAGAAGTAGCTGTCTCTATGACTTCAGAGGTTGCCATACTTTCACTTAATGTACTACCAGTAGTTGTCAATTCATACTGATCATCTTCTCCAAGTGGATCTGACATGTAATAACATTAGATAATAATAATTTATAAACAAGCAAGTAAAAAATAACAGATATAAGACTGATAACTTAAGGTAAGTCATGTTCAATGACTGGAGAGTTTGTATTAGGCATGACAAGACTTAAATTGATTCATCAAATTAATTACTCACTGATGTTTATACACACTATACTGTTGTTATACTAGTGGTCTACTGTTGTTATACTATGTGGTTATATGTGGTCTACTGTGTTATACTATGTGGTATACTGTTGTTATACTATGTGGTATAACTATTGTTATATTTGGTATACTGTTGTATACTATGTGGTCTACTGTTGTTATACTATACGTAGTATACTGTATACTATGTGGTCTACTGTTGTTATACTATGTGATACTATGTTGTATATACTGGTTACTGTGTTATACTATGTGGTATACTGTTGTTATACTATGTGGTATACTGTTCTACTGTTATACTATGTGATTATACTGTGGTATACTATGTGGTTGTGTTATACTATGTGGTATACTGTATAACTATGTGATAATGCTGTTGTTATAACTATGTTATACTGTTGTTATACTATATATACGTGTTATACTATGTTGCTGTGTATACTATGGTGGGTTATCACTGTTGTTTATACTTATGTGGTATAATGTTGTAATTAATACTGTATCCATATACAGTTATACATACTACCTGTATACTGTGGTTACAAAGGGAAGACATTCAAAATAAACTTAATTGTTTCAGACTACAAAAAACTGTTTAAGTTTCCACCTGAATTCAAAATGAGATAACTCAATATAATTAATATATATATCCATAAAACATTTATACATGTACATTGTATATATGTATCTTATATAGTAAGGGGATATATATATATATAAATATATAAGATATAATAAACAAAGAGATTTGCAAAAAGGGAAAAACTAATGTCAGACTACTATTTGGACCTGAAAAACAAAATTTGTTAAAACATCAACTACCTGTATACATAATTGAGTATTTGAGATAAACTTTACATATATAATACAAATATATATATATATATATATAATCATATATATATATATATATATATATCATGTATGTATATGTCCAATAGTCTCTAATTTTAATAAACACCTCTAACTTTTACAACACAGACAAGAAAAGTATATAATACAATAATAATGTACTATATTAACAAATTATAGTTGTGTCCTTTAGTTTGAAGTCAGTATTGTATATACTTACCTCACAAGCTCTAGTAATTTTAGCAACAAGTTCAGCTGATGATAATCTTGCTGTTGGATCTTGATGCCAACATCTACAAAATAATATAAATATGTACATACTATACTTAGTAATGGAAAAATTTTATTTCATTAAGTTTGTTTAAGTTATGTATATAATTTTGTTTAATTTGATCATTTTAAAGTATAAAGAGTTATCATGATTATTTTTTCCTATATATAAGAAAATTTTATAAAATTAATGGAAAATTGTAACCTTTATTGTCTGAATAACAGGCAGTCTTATAATTGTTATGAACAGGATAATGTACATAATGTTTGTGCGGGTATAAATGTGTGTGTGTGTGTGTGTGTGTGTGATAATTGAATAGATATTAGTATTGTTTAAAATTCCAGTGAATATGACAACTCTTTAGCCTCTATTACATTAAAAGCATTGAATGAGAGAGTATGCAACACTTCCTTAGTCATTAAATAGATGCACTTCATTGACCAAATGTATGGGATTATTTTCTGAGGTTGTTAATAACATTTCATATGCTAAACAAATTTTGTGACCACTACAGGAAATATGTACTAGCTATATAGTGTATTAACATGAAACAATTTAACTACTTAATGTAACAAACACAGAAAACACACTTTCTATCCACTAAAATCTAGACAAAATTTGTCTTTTGCTATGGCAATGTGTTTAAATTGATCAAGTCTTGACAGGAATATACTGGATGGAGTGTCGGTTTTAAAAGGGAAGCTCCACCTTAATTGGAAGGGACTTTCAAATGGAAAGACCACACCTTTTAATAATACTATGTCTATAATTGAACAAGATGGCTACTAATAGAAGTGTTAAATAGGTTCAGAATAATTGTGCAGAAATAAAATCTTCTAACAATACCACAATCCTCTAAAAATTGTTTCTTTAATTTAATAAAAACTAATAGTTAGTTTTGAATTTATAGGCAGTTGTTTACATAGCAGTTGTATTTATTTTTTTAATTAATAAATGTATTTAGCTCATTAAGAGTTCATTAATAAAGAGATATCATTAAGAGTCATTAATAAATATAGTTCATTATTAAATGATTATAAATTACCTCATTAAGAGTTCATTAATAAATGAACTTACCTCATTAAGAGTTCATTAATAAATATATTTACCTCATTAAGAGTTCATTAATAAAAACAGGTACATCAGACAAAAGTGGTGGACGTTTACCTGTACAACAAAACAAGAAGAGGTATTTTAAAGACTACATCAGATTACCAATCACATTAATATCATATTTCTATTTCCTAAAAGAACATTTTTTTTCCTGGCAGTCCTATGATCGTTTTAGAACACATGTTAATATATGTAATTAACATGTAATTATTGTATGTTTATTTTCATTGTTTTATTGTATTGTTGTATGTAACTTTTAAGATTGATGAATGAATTTAAACCATATCCTTTAAACTAATGGCATATATAGCAACCCATTAACTTTAGTAAGACAATGAGTATGATTGACAATGTTTCAAGTTTTCTCTTCTATATTTCTAGCATTAATTATAGCTATTAGTCATTCACTAACATTGTTGATAATTTATATAATCTTTGTACATCTAGTTAGCATTTTACTGTAAAGTCAATATCTTCTAAAAAAAATTATAGGATGATTTTTTCAATTATAGTCTTTGATAACACTCCATACATGTACCATATATTGAAAATGTAGTAAAAAATGAATGTCAAGGTCAAGGTTACTTCATCACAATATAGTTTGCTACCTCAAATTAATATACTTTCATGTATCTTTATATGTATAATATAATAACATCAGTTAATTCTTTACTAACAACCTACTACTAAACTTTATTACATATTTTTTTTGTTAAAATAATAACAACACATCAAATATATTTCTATCAATATATATAATAGCTAATCAATTTCTTTATTTTTATTATTTACCTTGTACCATTTGAAATAAGATAGCATAGCTATTAAGTTGAGCTGCACTCACATCAATAGTAGGCACCTTTCTAGCTAACATCTCCCACAAAGTAATAGCAAAACTAAAGATATCACACTTTGTTGGTATATGATTCACCTACAACAGCAAAGACAACAGCAACTAATAACAATCTATTACTAATAACAATCTATTATTAATAACAATCTATTATTAATAACAATCTTATTATAACGATCTTTTTTTTTTTTTTTTTTTTCTAATAACAATCTATTATTAATAACAATCTATAGTAATAACAATCTATTACTAGTAACAATCTATTACTAATAACAATCTATTATTAATAACACAATAACGATCTATTACTGTACATAAATGTTTCTTTCTGTCAGACAAGACAAGTGTTTCTTATTTGAAGCAATTACTACTTTAGGTTTACAAATTTAAAACATATTGAAATATACCAATAACTTTTTTTATGGAAGTCTGCATTTACTGCTCTTCTTGGTCATGTATATACATTAGACAATTTGAACAGTATATGTACATAATACTTGTATCATGTTATTGTACCATTTGACCAAATCAGATTGTTTAATTTCAGGTCAATCGATAACTTGTACACCTCCAGACAACTCAAGACTGTTTGTACAATGAAGCATGAAGGAAGCAAAGACTGAGATTTAAAGAATGAACTTGATGAATGTTGGATGTACTGATGATGAATTTCAGTAGTAGTCTCATGAGGTCTTCCTCTCTAAGCAAAGGGGCTGGCTTTGCAAGGCTATTTAAGTGGTTCAATTTTCTGATTGATAGAGTCTACTACTAAGTAAACTTTTTCAATAAGCTTACACACAATTGTTGATTTTGCAATATAATCCTTTGTTTAGAAGTAACAGTTATTGTTATCAAGTCAGTTGGAATCTCTAGTTAATTGGTACAATGTTTGGCTGAAGACTAAATTATAATGTAGGGCTAATAAAGGCATAGAGAAGAATAGCTTTATCATGTATTGTAAACAAAATGTAAATAATAGAGTCTATTTCTTCTACTTCAAGTAAATGGTAAGTCTTTCTTTGTTAGCTAATAATAAGCAGATCATAATACTCATATCTATAGCAGTAGATGTAGTGAATCTAATGTAGTTAGTGAAATGAAGCAATCTGATTGGTCAACACAGTATGAGTCAATCATACACCTAGGTCTTAGTAACTAAGTGTTTTATATACTTATGGTCTGTGGTTATCAGTATAAAAATCACAGAGCTACCTGACCTAACTTAAGCTACTGTACTTGTGATAATCAAAACTAATACAATACAATATATATTTATTATATTTTGCACTTCACAACAAAATTGTCCTAAAATCATTATAACACATAAAGGTAATAAATAATAACATAACAACACACAACTTTAGTTAATAGTGTGTGTTCAAAGGTCTATCAGTAACACTTATTACTGTAATGTAATGGAGTAGAGAGATAAACAATTATTACTGGTACATCTTGATAAGTGATGTATTGTAAAGTTCGCAACTCAATAACAACGACTGTTTTTTTAAAACCAATATATATATATATAATATATATATATATTCTAATCAATATTATTATATGCTAATCAAAATCATGAATATATATTCAAGTCCAAAGTGCAAAGTCCAAGGGATACTACAGTAATATGTGTCAAGGTAAAGGCCATTAGATAAATGTACTCGATTATTCTACAGTACAGTAAACCATGAAAAGAATGGGTGTATCTTGAAAAATATGAATTATGATATAATAATCAATTTGTAATTTAAATAGCATTGTTAAGTATGTACAGTGTTATTCATGTGACAGTAAGTGGGTGTGTGTTGTTTTCAAAAGGATGGGCTTTATTAAGAGAAAGGACACCTCATAGAAGAAGCAGAAATTTCAAAGCAGAAGTTTCAGGACAACAAGAAAGCTGTTTTTACAGAAGGTTCTTACTAAGATACATATAGTGTACTCTTGAAGATCTTGTGATTAATTGGAACCAAACTACATTATTAAATCATTAAATTACAAAATATTAAAATACGGTCCTTTAAATCACAATAATATTTCTCTCATCGATAAAATTTGTGATTTTGCAATCTTAAATTTACAAATTCTTTTTATAATTTATGGCAACAGTTTGTCACCGAACAATGTGTGATGAGGTACATGATATGAGTGACAAGTGTACCTTGTATAAACTTCAGGTGACATATATCTTACAGTACCAATACTGGCAGTATAAAGGAGATTAGTCTCCAAATTACTACAAGTACCAAAGTCGCATAATTTGAGATGAGATCCATTACCAAAATAAAAGTAAACCTAAATTATATATAAGAGAGAAAAAAGAATGTTTTAATAACAACATTCTTTAAAGTTATTGTACTCATTCTAAACTTTAATATCATGTTATTTTATCTGTAAAACATCATTTCAAAAAGAATAATTATTATTTTTACATACTGTACATGTAGGTCTCAGTTATAACATCATGTCTGAGCTATTTGAGAGCATAAACAATCTATAAAAAAACGTACAATAGATGTACTAGACTGTACTATAACTCATTCATTATAGTCTTCAAGTGAATGGCAATAGAACAAACAATTGTGTTTTTTACAAATAATGTACATATACAAAGTGCTTCACATATTGTCTGAACTAGTGTTATTCTGTTCTCTTACTTTGATGCTTGATATCACGATGTAATATTCGTTTACTATGAATATAGTTCAATCCAACAGCTGTTTGTCGAGACCAATGCATCACATGATCAGCACCATATCCATAACGTGGGTAAGACCCATGTAATACTAATAATATTTAGATATAATGAATAGATGACTGTTTTAATAATGAACTCACCTCTTTC
Organism: Gigantopelta aegis; assembly: GCF_016097555.1. Classification (NCBI taxonomy): domain Eukaryota; kingdom Metazoa; phylum Mollusca; class Gastropoda; order Neomphalida; family Peltospiridae; genus Gigantopelta; species Gigantopelta aegis. The sequence goes on along the minus strand of NW_024532928.1, from coordinate 16,968 downwards.
AAGAGAGTAAGGAGCAAATTCCATTACAATATAAGGCTAAATGAAAGAGAAACAATATTAACTATTTTTATAATAGCTGTGTTTGTTTATATTATAATAATTATGTTTTGGTATACAAATTGTTATTAATAACAAATTTAAGATATCGTTATTGGTAATGTCTGCTAATAGAACTTATAATGAACTTAATATTCTAGAATATTAAATAAATACTACATTACTGTATTAGATATGTATGAGCTAAAGGTTTGTTAGAGAACACAGTTCACAAATGTCAATAGATATACAAAAATCAAATAAATCAATCAATAAATAAATAAATCAATGATCAATCACTGAATCAATCAACAAATCAATCACTGAATCAATCAACAAATCAATCACTGAATCAATCAACAATCAACACTGAATCAATCAACAAATCAATCAATGAATCAATCAACAAAATCAACCAATGAATCAATCAAACAAATCAATCAATGAATCAATCAACAAATCAATCAATGAATCAATCAACAATCAACCAATGAATCAATCAACAAATCAATCAATGAATCAATCAACAAATCAATCAATGAAATCAATCAACAAATCAACCAATGAATCAATCAACAAATCAATCAATGAATCAATCAACAAATCAACCAATGAATCAATCAATGAATAAATGAAAGCCAACTATAATCTTAAATGAAAGAAAAACTCATTCAAGATATGTTTCCATTTCTAATAAAGTGATAAAACACTCTTGTGCTTTAATTTTAGTAATGTATTCATATTTACTTTTTACCTATTATACTTATTACTGACCAATCAATCATTTTAAATTGCATTGAACGCTAATAGAAAAAATGCTGAGTTATTGACATTAAAATTATAGAACACTTATTATATAAATTAAATGTGTTAGTAACTCACTTCTTTGCTAGCTTTTGCTGCTCCAGTTCCAAATAATATGACAATATTATCATGTTTCTGAAGACAACTAAGAAATACTAACTAAATAAAATAGAAAAAAGTTTTGAACAGGGTTAATTTTGTCAAACCATTTCTCTGCTCCATCCATCCATTAATCCATTCATCTGTCCATCTATCCATTAATCCATTCATCTATCCATCCATCCATTAATCCATTATCTGTCCATCCATCCATTAGTCCATTCATCTGCCCATCCATCATTAATCCATTCATCTGTCCATCCATCCATTAATCCATTCATCTGTCCATCCATCCATTAATCCATTCATCAGTCCATCCATTCCATTAATCCATTCATCAGTCATCCATCCATTATCCATTCATCTGTCCATCCATCCATTAATCCATTCATCTGTCCATCCATCCATTAATCCATTCATCAGTCCATCCATCCATTAATCCATTCATCAGTCCATCCATCCATTATCCATTCATCAGTCCATCCATCCATTAATCCATTCATCTGTCCATCCATCCATTAATCCATTCATCCATTAAGTCCATTCAATCAGTCAATACATCCATCCATTAATCCATTCATCAGTCCATCTATCCATATAAACCTCTTGTTTATAGCTCTTTTTTCTTCAGCTGATCTAAAATATTTTACTGCTACTTTTTTCTCATCATATACAGCTCTCATTACCTTACCATATGCACCAGTCTCTATAAACTACATTAAACATATTATAATAATGACAATATCAAATAATAGTATCATATACATGTACAATAACAAATATACACTCTATATGGCCAGTCTATATGATAGGTATATAACAACACTGACTATATATAAAGTCTATAAGTATGAGCTAGTCACATATCTAAGCAGATATGGCCAGATCATAGGTCAAAGGTGAGGTCATACATGACAAAAAACACAACCTAATATCAATAGCTGTCACTGACCCACTCTTCAGTACAACAGCTTTGTTCTCTCATAAAATCACATTGGTATAGAAATTTTTACAAAAGTCTAGTTCCTAATCCATTTGAATAACTTGCCTCTACTGTTTTTGAGGCAAATCACACAATGAGGGCTAATATAATTGTACATATGGTATTGTACACCTGCTTAGTAATGGATGTAGCTTTATATACGACCTCTCCTCTCTCAATTGTCCGTCTGAGGTGGAATGAGAGTGTTTATTCCTTTATAGTAACATATACAAAGCATAGCTACACTATAAGTGAATATAAACGTCAGTCTTTATTCCAGAAATACGAGCACTCTAGATACCAGACTATAATACATTGTAAATCATAGAGATATGATAGTCACAGAGATAATAGACTCAGTCTTGTCGTGATAGTAACATACCGTGTTAGTAGATTTTATTAAACTGAAGGCTAGTCTCCTCAATTAGCGGGCCCCCCCCATTCTACCTTCAGTCGTATCTTCCTGACAGCATCAGCTGTACTTGTCGACATTTTCGATTCAGAGTAGGCAGGGTTAATAGGTGTGGCGTATTCATGAATAATTAATAAAATGATATTGTGAATAGAGCAATGAATATTAAATATGAATGGACTTGTTAGGTCAACGTTTGCAAGTTGTCCAAAATTTTACATGCAAGATTAAATTCCTGCTCAATTTTATCAGTGAATTCTTGTAGCCAGTCTGATGCTGAAAACTCTTTCTTGTTTAAAATGTGGTAAGCATTAGTGACAACATCAGGTAGATCAATGGACGTCACAATAACAGGTTGACTCTCTCTCTCTTGATTAATCGACACATCTACCTTCACTCCAATTTCCGTTAGTAAGTTTCCAAAAGATCTTTCTCAGTTGGCGCTAGTGATGATAGCCGTTGTCTTAAATTAGCGACAATTGACAGAGCTGACTTTCAAATACTACAATATGTTGTAAATCTTTTAAATCACTTTTAGAAACTGTTTTCAGCAGCAGTTGACATTAAAGCTGTTACCCCACCCACTGTACCAATACCGGCACCAACTCCAGTTAAGACCAGTGATAACCCCAGTGTAACAGGAATCAGTCCTAGACCACCAATACTCAAAAACAGTTCCAGCCACACCTCCAGTTCGACCTATTAATTTAGCAGCATATAGATCATTACATGTTTTAATGATGAGTCTTTTGTTTGTTTCAAAGAATTGATGACCATTTTCGTACAGGTAACAGGATACGTAATGTCATTATTAACTCCCATAATAGAAACTGTACTGACAATCTATATAATAAAGTAAAATCATTATAACACCAAATGATATAAGTGTCAATGACTTATATTTTTTTAAGTCAGAGATGAAAGTTTTGAGAAAGCATGCAAATATCCCATTATAAACTAATATGACTACAAAATACATCTATTCATCATGTTTTCAGCATGTTTTTATCATGTGAATAGACTCAAAAAAAGTCACATTCATATTATATACACTATACATGTACTAGCAATAATGTGTAATGAGGCATTCAATACAAGAAAAAACATACATTTCTGTTCAATAGCATTACTTTTAAGTACACAGGTGTTTTTTCACACTTTAGTTTTAACAGTTGGTTTTACTTACATTTTTGGGTTTTTGTTGGTGAAGGAAGGACAAACGCTTGACCAAGTTGAGTGTTAGAAGTTATAGAGTCACTTTGATGTGTGTGTAAGAACACACTACCTGTGGTGATATTATCAGCATAATTATATAGAACATCTAATAAAGAGGACAGTTGAGGATATTGAGGACATTGTGATGAGTATGGTATAGTACAGGTGATCTTTATAGCATCTGATGACTCCTTTGTTTGAATCTGGAGCTGAAGGGTTAGGAATCATTGGAAGAGAAATATTTTAGGTTTATTAATTAACGAGGGACACTTGTCATCAGAAAACACATCAATGATCTCTTTAGGGAGGATGCCCTTTCGTCAATTCCATTAATAGCTCCTTGATCACCTATTCCAATGATGACCACTAGCAAACATGATAGTGGGGTGTGGTCTATTTGGCTAACAGTTTTTAGCAACAAACGAATAGCATCACATGAAAGTTGTGATAAGACATGAGTATGAAGACTGTATTGATCTTGAAGTATATGACATAATCTTTTAATAGGACGATGTTTAGATTGTTTGTTGGTGCTACTGGTACTATTGTCAATGATAATACAATAGCCATTGGGTAGTAATAGAGATGATGAGTGGGTGTGGCTGAGAGAGGTCTCTATAGAAACAAAGAGTTCGTACATAATTAAAATGTATAATAGTTTTTTTCTATTACTCATTATACAATAACGTGTATAGAGGAAGGATAGGGTGTTTAAAAGAACTTAAAGAAGGTGAACTAAGCTCCTTTAATTTTTTACCAGGTATTACTGACATAATAACTTTAATGACAATAAAAGTAATCAGCTGCATTCTTTGCTTTAAGTAAGGTTTTGGCCACCAGAGGAACAAAATGGAGGCACATCAGTCAATATAATGAAATACATCAACCTGTATCTGGCTCCTCCCCTTTACCACGCGGGGAAGACTTGGCCATGCAATTATGTTACTATCCCTGTGATCATTGTGATTATCTACATAGTCTTCTTATAACAATATTGACATATGTGATTAATATGATCACTTGATGACATACTACAATTGTAGACAACTTACTCCACTTAGTAATGGATGGGCTTTGTTCAGACATTGCAACTTCAAACAATTGTTCTTCTACTGTAGACATAGGGCTTTATTAAGATTGTTCAGTTGATATAAACACTATTATCCTACAAGAGACAGTCGTCTAGTAATTATACTACATTAATATCTTCTATCTAAGACAGAACATAGAGTCAAATAATTTCTTAAGGAAAGGTCTAACCATACTAAAATTGTAAATATACTATCTCAAATAGAGAGGTTAGAAAAACTCCTTTATGTTGGCGTCACTTACCAGGACTTCTATCTTTCCTTTGTATTTTTGGTGTAATTGTAGTAGGCGGGGTAATTATTATGACACAGGATAATTAATTATTATTAATTTAATTATTTTTAAGAAATGCATTAGTCTTCGACATCTTCATCATCTAAATGAGTTAGATGAATCCTGGGTTTATCTGTCTTTAAGTTTATTGGTTTAGGAGGTTTATTAATTGTAGTTCTTTTACTCCCAACAAAATATTCAGGCATTTTTAGCACACCACCCTGAAAATGTCCCGGTCTTTTGGAAGACTTGTCATTTTGATCAGTTGTTGAGTCCTCTTTTTCGACTGCTATATCATGAGATAAGTCCCTTAACTGAACATCATATGATTGGTGTTCATGTTGTTCAGTTGATCTTTCTGGTAAATCATCATTTTGTAAAATGTGGTCATGTACAACTGGATTAATTGATGGTATTAGTTTGTCTATGCAAACTGCTTGACCTTTTTTGGTTGTTTTACTACCACTAATGAATCTTTGTGATGAAGTAGGCTTTTTAAACGTTATCTTGTGATTTAAATCAGTAGGTTGTTCATCAGCAGCTGGTTGTGTATTACGACGACTAAGTTCATTTAAAAAATCAAATGCAGCTTTACGATTTACTTGATCATCATTCATTCCTTCATAACCATGTTTATTTGTACCATCTTCTGTTAAATCATATCTGGTCCATTTCTTAGGAGCAGTAACATAGTTTGGTACTTTAGGCACATGACGAGAACGCATATGATTTCTACTAGAAGTAGGGGAACGATCACGTGATCTAAATTCTCTGCTGGGCTCATCGGAGATTCTTTTACAGTCATTACGTGATCTTGAACTTGGTTTAATATGTGATGGTCCCTCTACTGCACTATGTATATCATCACCAGGATCATCTTTTAATGGAGGATCAGTAACAGATTTGAGTGTGGCGTTTAAAGACCCCCAATGTGTTCGAAATTCGCTCATTAAAGTCCATTTTCTGGAGTGTGAGAAAGGGCGTGGCTGCCTTGCCTCTTTTAAACATGGCAGTGAAATGTATATTCTTTAGTGAGTTTCATCATGTTGCTGGACCAAAGATAACGTATCAGGTAGTTTATAACAAGTATTGATTCATTGCTACACATTGGTTGTTATAGAATCCTGAAGAGTTCCCAATAAGAGAAGCATTTGATGCAGTCCATGATCTGATCATCACTAAACCACAGCTTTATAATAGACTGATCTCGGTGTAAGTAAGTAGGAGGAGTCTACTATCTGTATTGGATTAGTTTCTATGTAATTTACTTAGCAATCATTGTAGTCTTGTTAGTCTCACATTGTCAAACCCAGTTCTCTCAGCTGAAAACAAGAGGCCACATACTTGTGTTTGTATAGCCAATAGATAACCTCAGTCCCTTCACAATAAACTAAAACCCAGCATTATAGGGTAATTGTAACTGAGAACACTTTTTCAGTTATGTACTGTACATGTATGATGTTCAGCTAAGCTGTTTATTTCTACTACTACATACAAAGCTAACTGGGAGGTGCTGACTTCACTAATAATAATAGTCTTTTATTTTATGATGACATGCGAACTAAGACATTAATCAATTCTGCAGTAATAGTATGTATATATCACTGTAAACACTACTCTGTTTTAATCAACTTATACACTACATGTTGCTAGAGAATGTAATAGTATAAAGATAAAAGCTACAAATCCCTTACCCTTTCAATGTGACTACAGTGCAAACATAAGAAGGAAATAGACTACATTGTATATACTTGGCTATTATCTGATCAGGTGTTATACAGAATCTCATAACTCTGACAATCAACTAATGACTTTTCATTAGTATATTAGTAATGAGAACAGAGTATATTATAATTATGCAATGAAAATGACCAGCATAGATTGATTAAACTAACCAATCTATTTTATAATAATATATGATTGGTGTTTTATGTTAGATAGTTTATAATATGATTTTTTACTTTCGTGTTATAGTGATGTTTGGTGGAATATAGAATAGTAGGTTGTCCAAAGAGTATAGAAGATAACAGATATGCAAGAAATGCTCTCATCTTTAATTTTGTGTTTGTATTTGAGGAAGAAACAACAACAACAACTTATGAACCTGTCATTCAAAAGTTAGGCAATGCTTTTAGAACATATGAGGTAAACACACCAGACATGGGGCCAATTACATTGTATTGTAATATATTACTATTACTATTACTTAGAAATTTTACCTATTATATTACTATTACTATCACAACTAAATTGTAATGTAATATATTACTATTACTTAAAAACATATAATCGTTACTATTAATATTACTGATTTTTTGTGATTAAATCTTTGAAATCAAAGTTTCTAAAATGTCAAACTAATATTGCGTAAAAGTTATGCTTATTGCGCTAATAGCTTAATGAAGTTTTCCATGTTTACTTTCATTTTTGATCTATATAACCTATTACTTAGACTATTACTTCAAAAACATGTAATCATTACTGTTACCTATTACTATTACCGCATGCATGTCTGAAACCACACTATATTTGTTAAAGTACCAGGCCTGGGGGTTATAGTAATATAAATAGTAATAGTAATAGTAATATATGTTTGAAAATAGTGGTGTAATAATATAATAATAGAAGGGAACGTAATATGTAATTTCATATTACATTTCTATTACATTAGTCCTGTATTGTGTTAGTTAGGCAATTTAGCATATGTCTCTGACTTCTGACAGTTAGCAAGGTATAGCAACGTATTTTCCTACTGACAGGTGCTCTCTGAGTGGACTTGTATTTCAAAAATAATCACCATAAAATGCAAAGGACATGTTAGTGATGTTACAACTGCTTGATTTAATTTCTTAAATACAAATTACAAAATCTTAACCTTGTTGTGAAGTAATATTAATAGTAATAGACTTCAAAGTAATAGTAATAATAATAATTACTATGAATTCACCAGAATAGTAATAGTAATATATACAATGAATTTAGCCAGTAATAGTAATAGTAATAGACTTCAAAGTAATAGTAATAAATAATATATTACTATTAATGCACCTGTAATAGTAATAGTAATATTACAAGTTTAGCCAGTAATAGTAATAGTAAGTAATAGACTTCAAAGTAATAGTAATAATAATATATTACTATGAATTTCACCCAAATAGTAATAATAATATATTACAATGAATTTAGCCAGTAATAGTAATAGTAATAGACTTCAAAGTAATAGTAATAATAATATATTACTATTAATTCACCTGTAATAGTAATAATATATTACAATGAATTTAGCCAGTAATAGTAATAGTAATAGACTTCAAAGTAATAGTAATAATAAGATATTACTATTAATTCACCCTGTAATAGTAATAGTAATATATTACAATGAATTTAGCAGTAATAGTAAATAGTATAGACTTCAAAGTAATAGTAATAATAATATATTACTATGAATTCAACCCAGTAATAGTAATAATAATATATTACAATGAATTAGCAGTAATAGTAATAAGTAATAGACTTCAAAAGTAATAGTAATAGTAATATATTACTAGTATTTCACCCAGTTATAGTAATAGTAATATATTACAATGAATTTAGCCGTAATAGTAATAGTAATAGTAATATATTACAATGAATTTAGACAGTAATAGTATAGTAATAGTAATATATTACAATGAATTTAGCTAATAGTAATAGTAATAGACTTCAAAGTAACTTAGTAATAATAATATATTACTATTAAGTTCACCCTGTAATAGTATAGTAATATATTACAATGAATACCAGCCAGTAATAGTAATAGTAATAGACTTCAAAGTAATAGTAATAATAATATATTACTATTAATTCACCCTGTAATAGTAATAGTAATAGTAATATAAAATTTTGAAGTAATAGTAATAGTTATAGATTACATTGCAATATACTTGACCCAGGCCGTAAAGTACATGTCATTTTAATTCACTTCATTCATTATAAAGTGTGTTTAGTACATTTTATTATAGTTGAAACCAAAGTAACAATTTTCCACTTACTTTAACGTATAGCTTTAGTCTCTTTATCCTTGCTTGTTTCAGTTTGTTCTAATTAACTATTTTTTCTTCACAGTTCATACATTAAAATTATGTACATATATATAGAAGAATTGTATCATTTTTTTGCTTGGCTCAAGAAATATGGCAAGCAACTTCTAGGATTTTTTTCACACATGTTTACTTACATCATTTGTTTTGTTATTGTGTTCAACTATTTAATCTGAAAAATAGAACACAATGACTGGACTTATACTACAAGCACTGCAATAACTTTGATCTTAATAATAGAAGTATCTAGGCTTTAATCATTCCAGAAAAAATTATGTAGCTGAGCAACAATTTTACAAATCTCTCCAATTCTTCTTAATTTTATTCTACTAACACAGAATAACTATTAATATTGGGATGATTTTTATTATAATATGGTTTGACTCTGGTCTTTCTCAATTAAGCTGGAGAGTGGTTTTTATCACAAGAGGTCACTAAATCTAAGATTCCATCAATTCTGTCTAAAATACGTACAGGTCTTAATTCACATGGTATTTGTGATATACCAATAGGTTAGTAAAAATGTGTACTGTCATATCATTATTAGTATCATCCTTTGTTTGCAGATGACAGTAACACTTTACGTCTTAAAGTCACTCCAAACCTTCACACTCCACCTCAGTTCATAATTATCATGTCCCCGTGTTTACCTGTCCCCCTAAGAATAACCCAATTATTAGCATCAGGACCTTACAATACAAGAGGTATAGCTAAAGAAATTACACATAATGTTTATGGATTGAGGAATCTAATAAACTATAATTATACAAAACCATTATTTATAGTTACCGTCATATACAGTGTCATTCGTCTGTTTTGATATCAATATTTATAAAAATCAAAGCACTCAACCACACCTCTCATGTTTTTTTTTGTGATGCATTCATTTGGTGCTTTAACTCAGTAATAAAGTATGGCACTCCATTAACAGCCTTAATTACTTAGGTGGTTTGAGCCACTTTAGTTAATTAGCCACTCCATTAACAGCCTTAATTAATTAGTTAATTAGCCACTCCGTTAACAGCCTTAATTAATTAGTTAATTAGCCTATAGTACTTCTATAAAACTTTTAACCTTTTGTGGACAATTTAAACTGATTGTTTTTTCAACATGACACAAAGCTATTTGTTCTACTACTGTTAATATAGTCTTTAGCTAATATAATAGCTACATATGTTACATTTAACAAGGTCATAAACTTGAAAGAAAAATGAAGTGATGAGTACATTACTTTGAGCTACATCCACCTTGACAAATCACATTATCTCTTGGGAAATAAAACATTTTCATTTCACTTAAACATATGAAATTTGTTACCATCATGTTTGACTTGTTAAAAGAAAAAAGTGTTCTCAATGCAAGCCTTTCTAACTAAATTTCTGTAAACTATAGTTAATGTATTTGACCATTTGTATTGTTTAAAATATCCTTTTTATAGATCATTCCTCATATAAATGGATTTAATCACATTGCTAAAATTGCTCATATTTCTGAAGTCAGTCCCGATATTGTTAAAGAATGTATCCAACATCTGTGTAAGTATACCATTGTAAAAAATTAATATGTCATTTTAACAATTAGTTTGTACTTTACATGGATGGATCTTAGGAATGTAGAATGTATGTGAATTACTCATGCATTGTATAATTTGGTTAGTATAATTATACAAGTACAACATACCAACAATTACATAGTGAGTAATTGAAAGAATTTTATACTCCATAGTAACCCATCCATGTAAACTACGAATTAGTTGTTAAAATGACATATTAATTTTTACAGTGCATAAGGAATGTTATTATATAAATATAATTACCATAGCATTATGATGTTATTATGATTATTATCAATTGTATATATCACTATAAAAACTGATTAGTTGATTTAACCAATATGTGGTTTTATACTAATACCATAATACAAAACTGTTAACAAGATGTTAGAACTAATAATGATTTTTTATAAGAAATAAAAACATTTTATAAACAGTAGTAATCAGTTTACATCATGTTATCTGTATAAACTATATATATTGGTTAAATCAATTAATCAGTTTTTATAATATTTTTGTTTCATCATTTAGTATTTATGGATTTGTCAAATTGTTAAGTATATTTCAAGTCAGTCATTCAATATAAGTGGTTCAAATATGTATTTTACTTGTAGTATTCTAATGTATATGTTGCCACACCCAAACTCCCTCAACTAATGACAGATAAGAGATTACAACAACAATGTATTCATATGTAGCTTTGAAAGGTACTGTATTTTATCAAGTGTTTACAATTATGTTGTTGGCCTAGAAGACAAGAATGAAACCACTCGTGTCTGACATCTTTAGACTATTCTCTAGTTTAGAAGCAGGACTAACAGTTAAAGACATGTGCTTTAGAAGTGATCCAAATGCTCTAGCCATTGATGAAAGGTATACATATAATACACACATATATAGTTAATACAGTGAGACTTCTGTATATGTAGTATGACCTTCAAAATAGTTAAAAGGCTCTAGTCATATCTTAATACTCTGTAACACGAAAGTTAATTAGGTCTAATGTGCCACGCCCATTAATGCGTGCACGTGGTTGCACGCACGTTATCACGTTGTTTATCAGCGAGTCTTAGATTCAATATGGCCTTTTTTTCGATACTTCAAGAGGGAAAAGAACAACCTACCCGATCCTCATGGCCCTTTAGCACAATCTGTACCATCAACTTGATTTGCAGCTGCCAAGTAGGAAGTTTCAGGACTGCAACTGCAAAAATATCATGGGAGTTGCCAGTTTCTCTCTGGCACTCAAGTTGTTCCCCAAATTTAGCATCCCAGATCCCTTTGTACTGGTGGTAGCTCGTATCATGGCTTGAATTTCGAAGTACGCATTTGTACACCACGATATAAGGGGTGTGGTTTAGACTAGATCGCTCGACCACGAAATTTTTACCACGAACCAACTGACATCCACGAAAATTTTGCTGTATATATAATTTTTGGGAATTACAGTACTTGTGTGTGATCAGCTGCTATACGGCATTTAGGACTTTAATATCCAAATCTATAATTCAAATAAAAAGTTGATATTGACAAAATCTATCTTGTACTCCATTTATAAAATGTACTATATCAGCATAAACCTTAGTTTTAATAGGTATATATTATGGTTAATGGAGTTTATATAACTGTATTACTAGGGGACATATGGTTTCAGATATATATAGATTACTTTATTTCATTAGAAAACTAATCAGTTTGGTTTAATGCAAGACTTAATAAAGACATTTACAAAAATATCCTGTACTCAATGGAGATTATGATGATGTTCCTACTGCATTAATACAGTAAGCAAATACACTATAGAAGGCTATAACACTGTAATTCCTTTTATATTTTCATAGATATTTAGATGGCTCCCACTGCTATGATGAAATATGCTGTGAATTATGTATATCTAATCAAAAAACTAGATGATTTATTAGATAAATGTTCCAATGTTGTAGTTTGTTGGAAATAATTTCACCATCACGCACTTGTGTCCTTTCTTACATTCAAAAATCTAGTATGTTGAGAGGAAAATAGTCACTTGATGGAGTATATATAATTTTGGAATTACAGTACTTGTCTGTGATCAGCAACCAGATCAATCTGCTATGGTTTATCAAGGAGGGATCATATAAAGATATTGTAATGACATGTACATGTGCAGAAATGATGAAATGAAACCATGCATGTTGAAACTGAAAGGATGATTTACTATCTCTAATATAAAGGACAGCCAAACAACATATGGCAAAAGTCAACCTGATTCAGTTCATCATGAGATTAAATTGAAGAGTTTGTTGTAATTAATTTTAAAAAGATTTTAATATTCGTTATTGTTTAAAAGATTTTATATATCGTTTTCTTGTTTCAAAAAAATACAAGTGTGGAGTAAAGACACCAGTTCCACATTACAAACATCTTCTGTGAGATCCTTAGGCACTAGATCATCCTAACAATGTTTCAGTTCCCTTCTCTCGATCTTCTGCAGCCCTTTACTCTTTCACTTTTCTATGGAGGTCTCTGCCTAGTGAAATCAATAGTCGGTAAATACAGGACGACCAGTAATAACAGGCCTAGGAATGACAATCTATGACATACTCTACATACCTGACAAAATATCTGGTTTTTCCTTCTAGTATATCCATCAGTTTTTTTGTCTAGTTTTTGCAAGTTTCAATACACTGATATACTAATTATAAGCAGGTGCCACAATAATATTCTTGTAATATAACATCAGCTGTATAGCAGGGCCATGCTATTTATTCTTGTAACAACGTGACTGGCATGCAGCCATGGCTTCAAAAGAATGGCAGAGAATGAAGATAAAGGTGAATTGTAATTTAAAGTACTAGTAAAACGTTAGTTTATTCTCAGAAATAAAAATAAGCTTAAGGCGTTTGCGTCTAAATTGGCTTCTTACTTTACTACTCGGTGTTAACTTCACTGTTGGTTACTCAATGGCGCTCTCTACTCTGCACAAATTTATGACCCAATCCTAGAAAATGAAACATGTGTAAGAGTTTATCATAAATTTAATGTTCTTACAGCATCTATATATCACCTTCAGGAAAAATCCAGGTCTTGGAGAATCAGAAACAATGTACGCCATTGGCATCAGGAATATGTACAGTGGAGGTGACATAGGCTGGGTTCATTACAGCATCAATACTCCTCAATATTCTCAGCTATCGATTCTTGCTTGCAATTGCCCCAATAGTACAAATATTAGGTTGTACCCTTATGGACTGAGTATAAATGGATGGATGGTTATTGCAGGCCGCTTCTTAATTGGTATTATACTGGATTAACAATGTCTTAATAATGTCCTATTACTGTCACTGTCAGTAGCTGTATTCATGGGGAACAAGCCTTCAAGAAAAATTCAGGACTAAAAAAAAGGTTAATGATTGTCTATGGTATAGTCGTTACGTTATCATATCTACATCAAATGGTGAGTGAGTGAGGGAACAATCTAATAGACAATGACACTATAGGCCCTAATGCATTATATTAGCGTTGATCTTTTATACTCCATAGTAATACTTAGTCTCTTAGTCAATTACTGTATCGAAAAAGACTGTAAAGGACTTTGCATGTATGCAAGGTTGAATTCCACTATTCAGAAAACTCTATATGATTGCCCTATAATATAGGCATACACAAAATTATTATCTCCATTATATTACAGCATTGGTAGTTCTGGTATTTAAGTTTCCAGATTGTTAACCAGTTTCCGCTGGTTTTCATGGTTTCAAATTGTTTTGGCATTGCCACTTTAATATTACTGATTTGCCTATTTAAGAACAACAAGATTGACTATCCAGTGGACACAAATTCAACTGCACTAGAAAGAACAAGGAATTGGAATATCATCAAAGTCAGATGAAAAAACTTAATCATGTTAATTGGACTTGTGGATGGCTTGTATCTCCACAGTTATATTTATACTAGCTGCATATGGAAACATCCGGTTACTTAAAAGTGAAGTGTTTAATGTATTATATGAACAATTAAAATTCCTTTAACAATTATGTATAGGTTGTAGTATACTTTGCTTCTTGCTGCATATATAAGTGACTCAGAGTCACTGTATTGGATACCCTCACTAGTCCTTTATTGAGTAATACTTTGGATTCTCAAGTAAAAATATTTCATACTCCTTAGGGATCTCTAGCAATAAGTACCAAACTGCCAATTTATTTGTAAGATTGAGTTTACTTCAAAATCATTTAATTTGAATGTATTTTATTCATTCTATGATAGGGTTTGTTACTGGAGAGATTTAGAGTAAGCAGTAGTGTTGGTGTTGCTACTGTCATTGTTAATTGGAACAAGTGGATTGATTACTTGGGTGATTGGCAATCAATATCAGATACTCATGCAGCAACATTTCAATGTGTCTAATTCAATCTAATATTCAATAGCTGTAGGATAAATAGCCCTGTGTTACAGTACGTTTAATCCTAACCACAACAATTTATTTTACAAAAGTAGACACATCGTTTGACTATAGTTCTTCTGTACTTCCTGTGATTACAGACTGTTTAGCACTTGTTATCTGAAGGTAGTCCTGCACCGATTACTGAGACTCTTTTATTATGATACGCAGCAACATGAAGAAAATCCAAATGTTCCAGTCAAAATATTTACCGATGCTTTAGGCCCACTTATTAACCTGAAACTTTGAGTCAATTTTCAATCAGTCTGACAGGAACGTTCCAACTGAAATTACTTATTGATGATAATAAGGTAATTTCAAGTAATCAGCAGATATGTGAATCATATGAAGACGCTATTGGAAACCAGGACTCATATATAACATGGGGAGTCTGTATAGACTGTTCTACCTATCTGTTAAAAGCAAAGTATAAAGATCATTGTCATTCATTCACGCAATGCATAGGGTAGGTCCAGTAACATTATCACTTTCAATGGGTGCTACATACTTCTTTCCTATTTATGACTAAAGTATATCCTCTACTAAGTCAGGTCAGTAGCTAAAACCTGAAAACTATTAACCCACAATCAATGGACAGGGTGTTTACACAGTAATAATATATATAGAGGATATAAAGGTGGTAGGAAACATGTAATAGTATATACTATATAAAACATTCTCTGCGGATTATACAAGATTATGGTTCTTTGGAAAACATGGCCAAACAAGCTATTCGTGTTTTTGCACAGGCAGTTCACAACAAGTATAGTAGTAGTGGGTACAAGCTCTGTCAAGAAATTAATTACACCCATATGGGGGGTAAGATAACACTGAAAATAATTAGTTCAATGTACAGCAATAAGGGTTCACTGAAATTAATTTAGACTTAGCTGTTGTATGTCACAGTAGTGTATATAATGTTTTCGAATACATTTATTATTGTTGTGGACACGGTTAAGCTTCTAAAATCCCTTTATATGTATCAATAAAAAGATGCAGGATTTTTCTAAGTTATTATTGCCAATCTTCATTCACAGAGCAAATCGCTTATATGGCATCAGGACATCATTACTTTCCTTGTTAATTGGGGTCATGGTACGGTGTCAACATTCTGTGTATTTGGTACTGTCGTTTTGCGCATTTTTAAGTACAGAAGGTCTATGCAAATCGACCATCCTATTCAGTGTAGACTCTTTGGTATTTTAACCAGCATTGATGATGGAAATCTAAACATGCAATAGACAGAGCCGTATGAAGATTTACAAACCATGAACTGCAATTGATCATTTTAAATTGAACCCAATGTTTTCAAATTAAGTTCTGGAAGAAAATATTCTTTAGAACCTTTAAATCCAATTTTTAGAGGTAAATATTATTTATGAAACCCATTTAACTTAAATATTTTTTGATAATTCTTAATTTAATTGTGAAATTTTTTTTGCTTTATCGTTTTGAAATAATTGACTTGAATTGAAATTTTATTTGGTATATTTTGTAGATTGCTTACTTTAATTTATAGTTGCAATAGAAATTAGATATTATCATTAAATTTTAAGTAATTTTTAAATTCTAAAATTATTATTTTTGGTTGAAAATTTTAATTTTGAAATTTAAGTGTGGTTTCATGGGAATTTTAATATAGAAGTTGTTTTAAAGATTAAATTTTCTTCTTTATTTCACAAAAATAAAAATTTTAAATTCTTGTAAACCCAGATTAACCACTCTAAAAATTTAAATTAATTTGGTTCTAGAAAAATATCTTTTTAAAAAAAAATTGGCAAGTTAATCGATTGAGAAAGGACGAGTTTAAAAAAATGGAAAATATTGGCAAATTTAAATGTATGTTTTTGTATAGTCCAATATTATACATTCTTAATAAGGTTCTTTGGTTTAGGGTTAAATATTTGTCCTTGAAAAGGAAACAATTTAAGGTTTTTTAATTGGAGTTTTTTTAAATTAATTGGTACTACTTAAAGCTTTTAAAAGTAAAAACCCCAATTTTAA